>NC_142706.1:41262860-41563118 GCF_055471065.1 Atractosteus spatula
GTCTCAACTCAGCCAGGCCCTTGGCAACAACATGGGATAGAAGGAAGGGATAGGGGGGTTTATTTTGTTTTTACCTCTAGCATTTGCAATAAGTTAGTACTGTCTATTTAAAAAAATACAAAAAGAAAAAGGTATCCCCTAAGGACCTTAAGGAATTTACTATGCAGATGACCGGGTGCCACAGTATATTACCTCTTCTTCCTTTGTCTTTTGTCCTTCCTTTCTGTCCCTCTGTTCCAGGTCTGCTTCAGCATGTTCAGTACCTCCACACTCTAATATGTCACTTCTGACTGTGTGGTAATTCATTGGTGTCTAGGAACACAGTGTGTTGTTCAATCTTTGATGATTGTCACCTGCCATGCTGTATGTGCTACAGAGCCAGAGAACTTTAAAGGGAAAGAAAAACAAATACAAAAGAGGGGAATAACACAACATACCTGACAAACATCCTGGCTATTATGTGCGAAAATCCAAGTAAAATTAGCCCCCTTGCCACTGCCCTACACAAGGTTTTGTCAAATAAGGCTTTTCAGTCCACTGTTTCAAAAAAAATCTACATTACTTTCAAAAGACTGTACTCTGGAACAGCAAAAAAAATCTCACAGGAATGCAATAAAATTCTGAATCTAATGTTTTCCAAATTATTGTACTAGTTCTGTTAGCCCAGTTTAAGAAAGTATCTAAATAAAAAGGATTCTGAGAGTTATTACGCCTTTAATGGAAGCTAACAAAGTTATACATTAGTGTTAGTTATCACTATCACATGGAATATTTTAAGAAACTCATTAAAATATTGCGTGCTGTCTTGTTAAGAAATAAACTATCACCTGGTATACTAAAGGTTGATAAATCTTTAATTTTAGAAACTTACCAAATAATCAAATATGCTGTAAGCAAACTCTGTCTCTCAACCACAATAAATGGTTATAATCATATTTAAAATTTGTAAAAGGCCAAGTTACATACAGCATGTATTAAATTCTACTCACCTTCAAAGTAGTACTGCAGTATCGAGACAGCAATCAAAAATATTCAGGAAGAAAAATCTCTCCAGAAGACTAAAAGCATCACTCTTATCACACATGGCAGATTTGTAGGTAGGTATGAGCTATCCACTCATAACTAACTTGTTTGAAGTTACAAGCTTCATGTAAGAGGTTGACTTATGCAGTATGTAGACTGTATACACACTCGACTGTATACAAGAATTTTCAAGATGACCTATTTTTGCTTCCCTTTCCTTAAGGAAAGTATTGCTAAAGTAAATCTTCAATGTAAAATAATGAAAGGATTTAGTTTGTGAGAGAATTAATTTAATTTTATTATGGCATTATCCATGTAGGAGTTTATTATTTTTTTCTCCTAAAGGTTACAACCTAAATTAAGATGATGGTAGATGTATTATATTTTACAGATGTGTTAGGTGAAACTTTATTTAGTTTCAATGCATGATATATGGCAAAAAAACAATGCAGTACTGATATATAAACTTTTTTAATTCACCCCTGATAATTAGGTATTTTTGTGTGGAAATAAAATGAGCTCTGAAGAAACAACATATTTGACAATCGACAAAAAATGAAAATGTTGACAGACTACTGGTTTAAGATAATAATGTTAATGTATAATTACTTTGGGATTTTTCTCTCATTTCATAAAACATCTACTATGTTTGTATTTCAAACTCTACAATATGTAATAAGGACAGGAGCTCCTCTGTAGGATTGCCTGGATTTTACTTTAGAAATATAGCGCCAGGTTGAATTTGTTCATGGTTCCCCTTGTTTGTTTTCTCTATTGAGAACTAATGCATCAGACATTTAAGGGGAATATACTCTGTTGTTTGATCTGTATCAGTCTAGATTTGTTACATTCAGAGTTGATTCTTTGCCTTCAAAAACTGCTTTATTGAGGAGTATCAGAGAGTACATGTAGGCTCAAGCTGTAAACACCATTTTGTTTATAACATTTACAGATGCAGCCATTCAAAATGCGCGGGCGATACCGCATTATTTTGCGGTGCCCTTTACGCAGTCTACCACGAGTTACCGGTAAATACCGCTAGTTACCGTAAATTCTCCTATAATACCGCAAGCAAAAAAATAGTATCCGGAATTTCCGCAAGGTGGAGCTAATAAAGCTCAACCTCTCATGTTTGAGCTGTCGCCATCAAAGTCTTTAACGAAGATATTACTAATAGTATTAATAATGAATGACCTTGGACAAGCTGTAAACTCAAAGTATTGCCCTGGTCCACATTCTTTTTTTCATTGACCGTCTTTGTAAAAGTAACACCACAGCATTTCGCAATCACGCATTTGTTTCCAATCATGCAAAGTACAGTAATTTTTGAGAATCGATTCACCATGCCTTTCACATGCTCATAAAAGAGATTGATTTAGGAACATAAACATATTACCGTATGCAAACTGTACTGTATACAGTATGTATATGTATATTTAATGTCTTAACTGTGCCCGTTTAAGTATTGAATATTTATATGGAATTTTACCACTGAAGGGAAACCTTAGTACCTGAGCATAAAAAGAATAGGAGCATACTGTAACGCGTGTGAAAGCCATAAACGATATTAATTTTGGAACTTAAACATACAGTATATGGCTGGTCTTGGTACTTTAAAGAAAACATACACACCAGTATTCCATTTCTCCCTAAACATTTTAAGCATCGAAGTCTTTAACTAACGTGATACCGGAGTCAACAAGCATACTTTTTAGAATGTGATTAAAAGGGAATATAATATGGAATTGCGTATCTAAAGAAATTAATAACAATATAATTATATTCATGTACCGCAACACAAGAATAGTACACGCTGTACATTGTCTGTTGCAACGTAAATTGCAAAAATGCACTTGGAATCTGTCCAAGCCCTACTTTGTTAGGCATTTTCTTTTACTGCAACGAACATAAAAACTCCCTTGCTTTTAACAGAGCGTTTCATAATTTCTAACTACGAAAATTATTTAAACTGCGACACTTATCATTCAACCAGAGCTCGAAATGTCACAAGGATCCTCTAGAGCACAGCAAAGACTGTATTAAAAGAATCGCGTATCTAAAGAAATTAATAAGATATAATTATATTCGTGTACTGCGACAGGGCTGTGTAGGGCTGTTTCACCTCTCTCTTCATGTGACTCTATTCAAAAGCCATTTGGCAAAGAGGGAATGAGAAGAGTGACAAACTAGTATACTTTAGATATTTTTTTCTGAACCGGGGAAAATCTGATCATGTTTCTCTATAACAATAATAAAAAACATTATTTTACATATCACCTTTAAAAGTGGCATCTCAAAGCAATACAGTAGATGTAAACCACAGATTACAAAGTAAATACCCAGACAAACGCAAACGCATTTTTAATAAAATGCTTTTATTCATTCAGCAGAGAGAGAGCGTAAAACCTGGGCGTAACAGCTGTTCCTTTTTCTGATCACTCGCTCTCTGGATAAACGTCTCACCTGTCCTGTTCTTTGTTTTCCTAATTTGCTGATTATGCCTTCTGCGATCCACTCCTACCCTCACACCTAAAGAAGACTATTTTAAATTTCTTTGCGCGGTCCATTGTGCAATTAACCCTTGTATGTGCTGTCCTTAAGGTGATATCACATAAAGGTGATATGTAAAATAATGTTTTTTTATTATTGTTATAGAGAAACATGATCAGATTTTCTCCGGTTCAGAAAAAAAGATCTAAAGTATACTTAGTTATACTGCAATTTTCCTTAGATACGCGATTAAAAAAAATAAATTTTTTGAATCCCCGGTGGAACACATTCCATAAGAATCAGCGCTTTTATATATCGCCTTTAAAGGTGGCTTCTCAAAACGCTTTACAGGATAAAAACAACAATAACAGCAACAACAACAATATTGTATTTCATTGCACTTTGAAAACCAAGTAATAACTTAACTATATGTGCAAACATTTTATGATATGTCGCTGTTGTGAAAGTCTGTGGAGTGTATCTTATTTGCCTGTCTGTCCTGGCTCTCTCGCTCACCCTCCCCCCCTCTCTCCCTCAATTCAATTCAATTCAAGGTGCTTTATTAGCATGACAATCAGTGTTGGGTATTTACTTTGCTTTGAGATTCCACTTTTAAAGGTGATATATAAAATCAAGGCTTTAACTGGCTTTAACTCCACAAGTCTGCGTTCTCGTGTCTGTCCTATCTGAACCGAAAGTATTACAATATGTATCTTTATAGCAGGTGGTGTACAACTTTTTAGCATAGATTACACTTTTATAAAATGTATTTAAAAAATAAAAACGATTACAATCTAATCTTTCCACGTTTGATCCCAAGATCCCCAAAAAAATAAATCTAAATGGGGAGAAAGCTATGCTGAAAGTTTATTAAGATACTTAGAAGACAAAGATATCAATTTATGTTGCATTTGTCTGATTGTGAATCAAAAAACACATATATTTAAACACGCGTTTACGATTTAAATCAAAACGCAATTCAAATCAATATAAATGTTTATTTTGTAACGCATAGGTGACTTTTCATTGTTATTAAAATGAATTAAATTCGATCATGTTGTGATATTTAGAAATATAAATTTGTTTGGTGCGAGTGAGGTTTTATTTAATCTCTGATCAAAGGAAATGTTTCATTTTTTCAAAGAAATGTTTGTTAAAAAAAAAAGTAATGGTTCCAGTGGGAGTCGATCACCGACCATGTGACATGGGAGTCAGGAACCTAACCCACAGCGCCACCAGCAAGGTCACATGCAGAATGCTGAAAAAGCACTACAGAAACATTATCAACAGACAATGTACAGCGTGTACTATTGTGTTGCGGGACATGAATATAATTATATCGTTATTAATTTCTTTAGATACGCGATTCCATATTATATTCCCTTTTAATCAAATTCTAAAAAGTACGCTTGTTGACTCCGGTATCACGTTAGTTAAAGACTTCGATGCTTAAAATGTTTAGGGAGAAATGGAATACTGGTGTGTATGTTTTCTTTAAAGTACCGAGACCAGCCATATACTGTATGTTTAAGTTCCAAAATTAATATCGTTTATGGCCTTCACACGCGTTACAGTATGCTCCTATTCTTTTTATGCTCAGGTACTAAGATTTCCCTTCAGTGGTAAAATTCCATATAAATATTCAATACTTAAACGGGCACAGTTAAGACATTAAATATACATATACATACTGTATACAGTACAGTTTGCATACGGTAATATGGTTATGATCCTAAATCAATCTCTTTTATGAGCATGTCAAAGGCATGGTGAATCGAAAAAATTACTGTACTTTGCATGATTGGAAACAAATGCGTGATTGCGAAATGCTCTATAAAAATTTACTCTATTACAAATTTACAATTTGTTGATAATAGAAATGTTACAGATGCAGCCATTCAAAGTGCGCGTTACAGACACGTACCGCAGGTGGCGTCGCGCATTGTGACGCAAGATGACGCGCTGCACCGCAGTACGTGATTGGTTGACCGACAGGGGCACTTGTGGTCCGTTGGTCTGCCGTAGAAAGACTTACAGTAAACGTCTTTGCTGTGCCCGTTGTAGATATTGAATTTTACCACTGAAGGGAAATCTTAGTAGCTGAGCATAAAAAGAATAGGAGCATACTGTAACGCGTGTGAAGGCCATAAACGATATTAATTTTGGAACATAAACATACAGTACTGTATATGGCTGGTCTTGGTACTTTAAAGAAAAAATACACACCAGTATTCCATTTCTCCCTAAACATTTTAAGCATCGAAGTCTTTAACTAAAGAGATACCGGAGTCAACAAGCATACTTTTAGAATTTGATTAATAGGGAATATAATATGGAATCGCGTATCTAAAGAATTTAATAACGATATGATTATATCCGTGTACTGCGACAGGGCTGTGTAGGGCTATTTCGCCTTCCTCTTCATGCGACTTCCCCTGTAGCCTACTGGTCTACGTGCCCACTTACCAACTCACGGGTTGTGTGTTCAAATCCAGCTGGTGCTGGACTTTTCTTTTAACAAACATTTCTTCGAAAAAATAGAATAGTGATATTATGGACAATCAATTGACTTTTATATTTCAAAATATCACAACATGATCGATTCTAAGTCATTTTTGATAACAATGAATAGTCACCTTCTTCCCTTCTGACAACGGTCCCTGCTTCTGCTTCCTGCTTCTATTGTGTGTGTGTGTAATAGAGTAAATTTTTATAGAGAAATGGAGGCTGGACAGTATGCGATACAATATAAACATTTATATTGATTTAAATCGTGTTTTGATTTAAATCGCAAACGCGTGTTTAATTATATGTGTTTTTTTAATCATAATCAGGCTAATGCAACATAAAGTGATACAGTATCTCTGTCTTATTTTTAGTAAATAAAGTGCATTTTTGCACACTATATGTACAAACGTTTTATGATATGTCGCTGTTGTGAATGTCTGTGGACATGTGCTGGCTGGACAGGAGGCTCCACTGTACACAGAGAGCTTAGAAGACAAAGATATCAATTTATTTTAGTCAAAAATTTATATATCACCTTTAAAAGTAGAATCTCAAAGCAAAGTAAATACCCAACACTGATTGAACCCATCTGCCTTGCTAATAAAACACCTTGAATTGAATTGAATTGAATTGAGGGAAAGAGGGGGGGAGGGTGTACGGCAAATAAGATACACTCCCCAGGCATCCACAACAGCAACATATGAAACATTTGCACATATAGTTAAGTTATTACTTGGTTTTCAAAGTCGGGAGACATTAGAGGCTTGCCACACCCGGACTGTTAAACCAACGCATTAGCACGTCAAAGCCCATTGAGGACCCGGGCGCAATAATTGTTTTGTCCCTTGATTTACTGATCTGCATTAATTATGGAAATCGAGTTCCTGCTCTGTGCAGACGACCTGGTCCCGCTGTCGCCCACAGAACAGAGGCTGCGCCAGAACCTGGCACTGCTGGAGCAGCACTGTCAGACCCGGGCGCCGACAGTCAATCTGGACAAGACCAGAGTTATGGTTTTCCAGAAAAAAAGCCAGACCTCACGGAAACAGGTACAAATTCACACTTAACAACACATTAACACCTAACAACGGGAGCAGGGACGAATTAGGCCAGTACCCACTATTGTTAAACATACAGAAAAGGATATTAAAGTATTGAATATTAGTATTGGCTTTAGTATTAGCCATACAGAACATTAAAGTGCCCATTTTCCATTCAGCGGGTGCCTGAGCCGCTGTGTCCTATCTTCTGACAGTCGCCGTTGTGAACAAACATTTCTTTGAAAAAATGAGACGTTTCCCTTGGTCAGAGATATAAATATATAATATATAAATAAATTTAATTTAACTAACGTGAAATAGCGTGTGAAAAAGTGGTAGTTTAAGCTTTTCTGCTAATATAATATGGAATCGCGTATCTAAAGAATTTAATAACGATATGATTATATTCGTGTACTGCGACAGGGCTGTGTAGGGCTGTTTCGCCTCTCTCTTCATGCGACTGTACCAGGAAGAGGATTTCTTTCTATTCGAAACGTGTATTTTAAAAGTTTAAGAAGTAAAAACCTTACAGCGTACACAGATTTCTAAACTGATCAGGATCGTTATCTTTGTCTTATGCATAATAATGTTCACCGCTCTGTCCAGCAAATTAATAATAAACTTTATTTTATATAGCGTTTTAAACGAATAAGTAATTAGATTGCTCATAAACCTAATCACTTGCTTTTTCTTTTTATTTAGGCTCAGATTTCAACTATAGATCGTATTATTAATAACCATAATAACAACCAACCAACAAAAACAACCATATAAACATAATACCAACCAAAAACATAGATAACGACCACAATACAAAACCAAATATATCAAACCATTATACTCTCGCAAATTCCTCCAATTATCATAATCCCGTCCCTTATGCAAAACCAAACCCTCCTCCCATCCCAGTTTATCCTCTTTATCATAAACAAAATCCACCTCAATTTTCAACATAAAGCATTACTGCTTACTGGGTTTTTGAGGGGGGGGGGAGGTGTCTTTCGCTGGAAATCTCGCCTGCTTCTACTTTACGAGTACAACCCCCTCTCTGCAGGAGTGCTGGCTGTGACGAATTAAACCGGTTTCACAGGTATTTTCAAAGTAGGAAGTACAGTGTTAACTGGTAGCTGGGCTCCTCAATTAAATCGATTTAACATGCTAATGCGTTGGTGTAACAGTCCGGGAGTGGCAAGCTTCTAATGTCAACTCGACTCGATTGGAAGACAATGAACGTATTTTAGCCCTAAATGAATTAATAGCAAACACGGTTTACATAAAATACATTTTTCCAAGAAAGTTTATAATAATGCGATCTATAGTTGAAATCTGAGCCTAAATATAAAGGAAAAGCATTTTCAGAGAGCAATCACGCTGTGTTTATGTAGAAAAAGCGATTAGGTTTATGAGCAATCTAATTACCTATTCGCCTAAAACGCTATATAAAATAAAGTTTATTTAGAGATGAATGATCAGTGTCGCAGTTTAAATAATTTTCGTAGGAGGGCTTGGACAGATTCCAAGTGCATTTTTGCAATTTACGTTGTAATACAGTTTAGAATACAGTTAGTCTAAGCTTTATCAGCTTTATTTATGGGTTGCAATTTAGAAAAAGTCAAAAACCGCACTCAAAATGCAATTTAGAGCTTTCTGGCAAGGGGAGACACCCAAATTATAATGTAACATGCCACTGTTTGTGCATGAACAAAGTTATACTGCAATTTTCCTTAGATACGTGATTAAAAAAAATAAATTTTTTGAATCCCCGGCGGAACACACTCCATAAGAATCAGCGCTTTTATACAGTATATCGCCTTTAAACACATATATTTAAACACGCGTTTACGATTTAAATCAAAACGCGATTCAAATCAATATAAATGTTTATTTTGTAACGCATAGGTGACTATTCATTGTTATTAAAAAGACTTAAATCCGATCATGTTGTGATATTTAGAAATATAAATTTGTTTGGTGCGAGTGAGGTTTTATTTAATCTCTGACCAAGGGAAACGTTTCATTTTTTCAAAGAAATGTTTGTTAAAAAATAAAGTCATACAGTAGTTCCATGGGATTCAATCACAGACCATGTGACATGGGAGTCAGGAAACTAACACACAGCGCCACCAGATTTGATAACGCTATAAAAACACTATAAAATAATGTGACTAGGCACAGAACAAGTTTACAGCACAGTACAATAATAAATGCTGACCATGACTTTAGAAGCATAAATTACCTTACACTCAATTTAAACATAAGCTGTCTTTAGCCCTCTAAGCTGGTTCATACAGAAATGTAGAGATCCAGGCTCAGAACACACAGCTTCATTAGCGAATACATATGCAGGACAACTAGAGAAGATGTTTTACAGAGGATGGATTTTTAGAAACATCCCATCAGTGACATCACTGAAGTCAACTCCTAGGTACTGTAACTGTCGTGTGGATAGTTTCACAAGAATCAGACAAAGGTTTAAGCATCGCTTGTTCTAGATAAAACTGCAAAAAAAAACAACAACCCATAATGTACTTCTTTGCGGCTCTGTTTGCCCAAATCATATATTCACAACGTGAAATTAGAAAATAATATTACGTAACCAAAATCCGCAATATGGAAACAGAACCTGTGTAATTGTTCACAAATGATGTTCTCGTAACATTTTTACAAGACAAACTACAACATTTAAAAAATGACTTGTATGTACTTGATATCTCTAATCAATCCACGGCGATATATTTAAAGCAGTCCCCGCACAAAACGAAACTAAAACGCCCTGGGCATACCGTTTCGCGCTTCTTATCAGTTGCTCAAAAGTAATTTGACCGTATGAAATGCATAATATAAACCTAGAAACATATACAGTACGTGAGCAGTATTTACGTAGTATTGGTGTCAAGACATACCTCTCAAATACTGTAAATCAAGTTAAAAATATCTCAGGACCGATTCTGGTCATAATGAAACCATGTTTCGTGTATGTTTTCTTTAAAGTACCGAGACCAGCCATATACTGTATGTTTATGTTCCAAAATTAATATCGTTTATGGCCTTAACACGCGTTGCAGTATGCTCCTATTCTTTTTATGCTCAGGCACTAAGATTTCCCTTCAGTGGTAAAATTCCATATAAATATTCAATACTTAAACGGCACAGTTAAGACATTAAATATACATATACATACTGTATACAGTACAGTTTGCATACGGTAATATGTTTATGTTCCTAAATCAATCTCTTTTATGAGCATGTGTAAGGCATGGTGAATCGATTCTCAAAAATTACTGTACTTTGCATGATTGGAAAAAAATGCGTAATTGCGAAATGCTGTGGTGTTACTTTTACAAAGACGGTCAATGAAAAAAAGAATGTGGACCAGGGCAATACTTTGAGTTTACAGCTTGTCCAAGGTCATTTATTATTAATACTATTAGTAATATCTTCGTTAAAGACTTTGATGGCTACAGCTCAAACATGAGAGGTTGAGCTTTATTAGCTCCACCTTTTGGAAATTCCGGATACTATTATTTTGCTAGCGGTATTTACCGGTAACTCGCGGTAGACTGCGTACAGCGTACCGGAAAATAATGCGGTATCGCCCGCGCATTTTGAATGGCTGCATCTGTAGGTTCTCTAAAGCTTTGTGATAGTTGACCCACCCAGGCAGCAAAAGATCAGCTGCACTGGTAAGATGCGACACCGAAGATATGATTAATAACCTTTTAAATCTGAAGGGAGATCTGAAGGGATCCCTCCCCCCACACACACACACAATAGAAGCAGGAAGCAGAAGCAGGGACCGTTGTCAGAAGGGAAGAAGGTGACTATTCATTGTTATCAAAAATGACTTAGATTCAATCATGTTGTGATATTTTTAAATATAAAAGTCAATTGATTGTCCATAATATTGCTATTCTATTTTTTCGAAGAAATGTTTGTTAAATGAAAAGTCACAGCGCCAGTTGGATTTTAACACACAATCCGGGAGTTGGTAATCAGGCACATAGACCAGTGGGCTACAAGGGAAGTCACATGAAGAGAGAGGCGAAACAGCCCTACACAGCCCTACACAGCCCTGTCGCAGTACACGAATATAATCATATCGTTATTAATTTCTTTAGATACGCGATTCCATATTATATTAGCAGAAAAGATTAAAACTATCACTTTTTCACACGCTATTTTACATTTTAAATACTTCGATGCTTAAAATGTTTAGGGAGAAATGGAATACCGGTGTGTATTTTTTCTTTAAAGTACCGATTCCTGGAATCTGACTGGCTGACACCCTTCTGAAGTGGTTCCATAATATCTGGTATACGGAAAAGAAAGCATTGATAAAAAAGCCTGGATTCTCATGTATCTGATACAAGTATCTTTTAATACAGTCTTTGCTGTGCTCTTGAGGATCCTTGTGATATTTTGAGCTCTAGTTGAATAATAAGTGTCGCATTTTAAATAATTTTCGTAGTTAGAAATTATGAAACGCCCTGTTAAAAGCAAGGAAGTTTTTATGTCCGTTGAAGTAAAAGAAAATGCCTGACAAAGTAGGGCTTGGACAGATTCCAAGTGCTTGTACAAATGTGCTAAAGAAATGATACTTTGAGTATACAGCTTGTCCAAAGTCATTAATTATTAATACTATTAGTAATATCTTCGGTAAAGGCTTTGATGCATAAATATTTCTGATAAAGGTAGGTTGTGTACTTTTTTCCAACTGATCAATCTTGCTTTCATAAAATATACCAACATTTTAATGACTGATGATTAACATGCTATAATACACAGTTTAAATTTAAAAGCTCAAATGCTGTACATGAGAGGTTAAGCTTTATTGGCTCCTCCTGGTGATGCCGGATACATTCCGGCATGACGTCAAATGACGTGATTAACCCCGTGATACTGTGTGATACCGCGACACGCCCACCGGGGTATACCACGAAATACCCCACCCATTTTGAATGGCTGCATCTGTATATCCAAATTCAATAAATACCTGCAATTGCAATTCAACAAAGATGTCTTTTCTGCAAAAAGAGGTTGCTTAATATGTTTATGCACTTTCGTATTTGTTGCATAACCTATTATACAATTCTGGTCCATTTTCTGTTGTTTATGCTTAAATTAATATTAGTCAAGGCATGTATCTTGAAAATATATGAAAGCTACATCACTCTCAGCAGCACTCATTTGCATTCTCCACAATATTGTTTGTAATTGGCTTTTATAAGTACTTTCAGGAGCTGTTTTATCAGAAATATAAGCATAGCAAATTAGGTAATTAAGGAAAAACAAGAAAGCATCATGCAAAACAAATCTAATGAAATACAGCTACTTTCCTTCAAAACCATAATAAAAGGATTTTTACTTTGGAGCATTCTTTACTAATGTGAGGTCAAGACAAAAGATACAGAAAAATTTCAGAGTCTTTGCTTCCTCTTTCTTTCTCTGTTCTTGACAGGTAAGGTTTTAAATGCCACATACTAATATATCTTGACTTATCAAATGTTAGGCTGGAAAGTATGTCAGTCATGAGTAAAACACATCCAAAGACATAGATTGCAGTAGACCTATAAACACATCCTTGCTATAGGACATTAGGGGATAATCTGAGCTTCTCCTGTCATGTAAGTGCTTCCTTCTTATTATGATGTTAAGCAGTGGAAAGACAAGGTAGTCTCTTCTGACAGTAACATGTTTTGTTGGGATCCCAGATGACAGTAGGGCATCTAGATTATCTGGAGGATATCAAATGTTCAATGCAAAACCTCCAAACCCTTATATGTACCTTTTCTGCAGGCATGAATGTTATTCTGTAAGCATGAAATTGTTCAATAACTGTTAATGAATTTCAAACAATCATGAAACTGCAACTGACTGTGAAAGCTGAGAATGGACAAATGAATGCTTCATTAATCATGTCCAATTTTGTGCACTTAAATTAATGAAACAAACAAAGCTCATACACAATCAAGATTTAAAGTTACATACTGTGCTGAAGGCATTAAAGACTTTGAAACGTTCTCTAAATTAAAGTGCACAGTATTTTTTTATTATTAATCTGATTCTAATCTTATTAACAGACAGTTCTGAAATATTTTAAATACCCTTTTCTAGAAATTGCATATTAGAGAAACATACTCCCACTTTCTGTTTAAACCCCAAACTCTCAAACAGCAAATCACATAATATAGATTATTGCAGAGATGGTGATACAATACGACACTTGCATGCATATTTTAATTTGTCCAGTCAGCAACAAAAGATACTGGCTGATTGTATTGTACTTATAAGTTAGGTATGCAAATTGCTATCAGTAGTCTTATTTGAAGAACATTAGTGTCCTTATTGGTTTAAAAATGATTTCAGCACCAGGAAAACTGTTGAAGTGGGTAACCAGTCCAACTATAATGTTAGATTTTTCCTTCTTTAGTCCATTCTCAGTCTGCATGAATCATGGTGTCTGTAGCATAACTGTTTTCTACCAATATGTGCATATTGTACCTGATAGGCAGTGGATTTTCATTCTGCATGAAGAATACAGAATTTTCTTCCTTCTGATGTACTGTACATAGCATGTCACAACCAGTAAAATCAAATCTGTGTACCTAGCACATTTAAACAAACCTCACTGTGACATACCATATATCAAATAAAGTTGTACTTTATCATTCAAGGGTTTGAAACAAAAATAAACTGCAAGATAGGTTTATAGATTAAGGCAATGAAAGATTATACAACAAACATAGAATATCATGTTAAATAGTATTCTTATAACAAAAAATAAGGTTAGGATAAAATAATATTTATATTTAACCATGGGATTGGACACCATATTAATCATAGAAGATGGGGTCTCTGAAAAGCATTTGTAACCTTTATGATGTGATTTTGTCTCTCACTTTTACACAATAAAAAACACACCAAATAAAATAAATGCAATAATATAAATATACAAACATATTTGGTTGCTTGTAGACACCTATACTAAAATGAATAAGAATAAGACACCAAATGTGGTCTACTTCCTACCAACATCTGTTGTCATCTCAAAACCTGTTTTGCACAGCCTTTCCACTCAATAAAATATTTCATACATATCACAGGAAAAGGAACATAAACGAGTAAAACTTTAACATATACAAAATATTCCTTTCAAACAAAAAATAAGAATAAAAAAAGCTATTAAAATGCAAGGCTATTAGGAAATGAGATGGCATTTTATATTTTTAAGTGCTAGGATTAAGCTCACTGTTTGAGCTGTGGATTTTGCTTGCAGTCTTCAACATATATTAAAAAGTACAGATTTAGGCAGATCTGAAATCCATTCTTATATTTCTGTATACTGGAATCCTCTGTAAATGTATGATGATGTATGCAATGTATGAAAACAATACAGACAGAAGGAACCAGATTGTCACATATTTTATGTTAAGCCATTAATATAATCAGTCTGCATTTTCTTCTTATTACAAAATGTCAGAAAATAATTACTTTATTTTTTCTGTATGCGGTAACTCTGTGTGAAAATCTCAGAAGATTTCCTCCAAGATTTACAGCGATTAAAGGTAGAAACAAATGTTACAGGGCAGTGAGTATTCAGAGCAGACTTTAGAATGACTCTTTCTTTAAGTGTAAAAAATACAGGATACTACAGGATAATGATAATGTCTTGGGTTCTTTAATGTATTTTCTTTACTTTTTTGCACACATCTGAAGCTTCAATGATGATTTTCAGTGTATGAAGAAATATGTGCTACTAGTTTGGCCACTGTGTCATTTAAGGGCATAACCAATAACTGGGTTCATTGACCTCCAATTAACATTGAGGAAGTCCAACTTATTTAATCCTTCTGACCATGTCACCCTAACTCCCAAGGTAGAATTAAATGGCAAGGCTTATAAGAGAGAAAATCAACCTTCCAGCTTCACAAGCCTAGCTTAAAAATGGATTAACGGATATGAGAATCACTGGCACAGAATGTCAGTTGAAATTAAAATGGGTTTCTATAGCAAATCTATTTTAACACACAATGTGGCTTTTAGGAAATTGTATTGTCAATTTTAATCTTGCACTTTTGAAGCTACAAAAATAATGCTCTTGTTAATGAATATTCTAATTACTATCTTTAATGAAAGTTTGGGCACCCATGGACAGTGATATTGTCTCATTTTTTCCACATTACTGTATTATTGTACTTTTCTTGTACATTTTTTTTATCTTTATGATTGTGTGGATCAGTTTCTGCATGATCCAAAAGTCCATGCTAACACATCATGCTGGATCATTCATGAATGAGAATGATCTCACATCACAGCATTCATGTCATTTACAGACAATACAGTATACAGATGCAGCCATTCAAAATGCATGGTACAAACCTGTACCGCACGCAACTACCCACAAGCCACCGCAGGGCACCGTGGTAAGTGATTGGCTGGCCAAAATGACCGACAGGGGCACTTGTGGTGCATTGGTCAGTGGCGAAAAGATTAAATCATTTAATCTCTTTACTGTGCACATTTTAATCCGCTTAGTATTGAATATTTATATGAAATTTTACCACTAAAGGGAAATTTTAGTAGCTGAGCATAAAAAGAAGAGGAGCATAACGCATCTGAAGGTCATAAACGATATTAATTTAGGAACATAAACATTACTGTATGTAAACTGTACTGTGTATGGCTGGTCTTGGTAGCTTAAAGAAAAAATACACATCAGTCTTCCATTTCTCCCTAAACATTTTAAGCATGAAAGTTTTATGAAATGGTACCCAAATATGTGATTGCTGTATAGAATGAATTTTAATTTAAAAAAATTATTTAACACAAAAATTAAGCTGTTTACATCTTCCGCCTGAGAACATAGTCACCCGTTGCTACCCAACGCAGAAACACAGCCACTAACTAGCAAAGAGAGGACATTAGCTAGCCAATATGATAAAGAAATAAATGATTATTTTGTTTATTTCTTTTGCACATTTATTTGAACATTTCCATCGATTGTACAAGCACTTGGAAACTGTCCAATCCCTAGTTCATCAGGGATTTTCTTTTACGCTGCGGGCATTCTCCCAGTCTGGCGCCGGTCTGTGTCTTCTAGAATATAATGCCAGCGATTTTTTGTTAAATTTGGGTTTCCAATAACGCCACAGCAAACTCTTGTTTTTATGTCCACTATAACAGACAATCTCCTTTGCTTTTAACCGAGCGTTTAATAATTTCCTAAAATGAAAATGATTTACTTTATTTCCCTCATGGGATCAATAAAAGTATCTATCATCTATCTAAACTATGGGACAGAATTCTGGGGTCTCCCTATACCAGAGATTACGGTAGGGCTTCAGAATGGTGACTGGCTGACACCATCTGACACCCCTCTGATTGTGGAAAAAAGACGTGCTGATCTGCTCTACATACCAGGAAGAGGATTTCTTTCTATTCGAAAAGTGTATTTTAAAAGTTTAATTAAGAAGTAAAAACTTTACAGCGTACACAGATTTCTAAACTGATCAGGAGGAAGAAAAATCACCCATGTTTCGTGCATAAAAAGTGGTTATTAACTATCAAAACCTGTTTTATTTATTTTATTTTTATTTAGATTAAGAGTTCCCGTCACCCCCATTCCCATTTAAATCACAAACCCATGTTTAATTAAATGTCTTTTAACGTAAATCGTTATCTTTGTCTTCTGCATAATAATGTTCACCACTCTGTCCAGCAAATTAATAATAAACTTTATTTTATATAGTGTTTTAAACGAATAAGTAATTAGATTGCTCATAAACCTAATCACTTATTCTACATAAACACAGCGTAATTGCTCTCTGAAAGTGCTTTTTCTTTTTATTTAGGCTCAGATTTCAACTATAGATAGTACACTAATTACTAGCAGTAAATACTGATGTTTTGCTCCCTCTTACCACAAAAATATTAAAAATAATGTATTGTAGCTGGGATGAACTTTTTTTCGAACTTGTCTCTACCTGCTGCGACTCGGACATGGAATGGTTAAAGATGGCGACAACTCAGGCACCCAGATGCCAAAATGCCAAATAGGAGTAGTTTTTAATTCAGTTTGAATTATAACTGTACGTACTGTCTTCGTATTTGGCCAGGGCTTTAAGGAGAGGGCGCACCAAAATTTTTCAGTGCCGCCGTCTGCGCTTTAAAGGTACCACTGTCGTGGAAGAATTTGACCTCGGAACGTTCACCCAGCGTAATTATTGTATTTCATTGCACTTTGACAGATTGTCTTTAAATCAGTTGTTGTCAGAATATCCCCACCTCCAAACAAGAACAAAATTGCAACGATTTTATTAACTGGCTGTTTCAGTAACCTAAAGTATATATTTAAAGTAATAATTTAACAATATATGTAAATGTTTTAAGATATGTTTATGTTGTGAATGTCTGTAGATTGTATCTTATTTTTAGTTTTTGTTTTGTTTCGCGTTAATTTTATTAGGGAATCTTGATTAAAATACTTTTATTTTTTCACAATCTGGTAATACCAGACAGAATTCACATTGGCTGCAGCCAAATGGCCTTGCAGATCAGATATCAAGGAATAAAACAATTATCGCGCCCGGCTCCTCAATGGAATCGCTTTAACATGCTAATGCGTTGGTGTAACACTCTGTGTCTACAGTACATTGTGAACAAACTGGTTTCACAGGTATTTTCAACCCCCCACCACTGTTGTTTCATCAGTTGTTATCCTGTAAAGCGCTTTGAGGAGCCACCTTTAAAGGCGCTATATAAAATAAAGTTTATTATTATTATTAATATTGATCATATTTTTCCTCCCAGAACTTGTACATTGTTGTTGTTATTGTTGTTGTTATCCTGTAAAGCGCTTTGAGAAGCATACTGTCCAGCTTGTCAGGTGCATTCTTTTGTAAAATAATAAGTAGAGCTTTGGGCTTATTAGTGCTCCACTTACAGCAACCCAATGTAAATACATTTTGTACATTCTCCATGTTCAAGTAAACACTGCTCTGTGTGCAAATGCAAATGGATTTTAAAAAAGTTTTTTTTAAAAAAGCCACCTTTAAAAGCATTATATAAAATAAAGTTTATTATTATTATTAATATTGATGATATTCTTCCTCCCAGGACTTGTAAATTGTTGTTGTTATTGTTGTTATCCTGTAAAGCGCTTTGAGAAGCATACTGTTCAGCATATTGTATTTCATTGCACTTTGACAGATCGTCTTATAATCACTTGTTGTTAGAATATCCCCCAAGAGGATATTCCCCCCAAGAGGATATAGAGGATATCCCCCAAGAGGTATCCAGGTAACAGTGAAATGGGCGTACAGTCTGGGGAGATCGCCCGTTTCCATGTAAATAGTTCCCTGGTTCCACACCCCTTAGTGTCTCTCTCTCTCTCTGTCTCTCTCTCTCTCTCTGTGTCTCTCTCGGGCCCGCACTCTTGGCGGGCTTGTCTTGTGTTTCTCTCTTGTCTGGGCGCAGGAGTGCTGCTGGCGGTGGTGACATAGAAGAAATAAAGCGCAGTTTTTAACTCCACAGGTTTGAGTGTCTGTGTTCGTCCTCAACGAACCCAAATTCATTACATTGGTGTTAGAAGCGGGAGGATGGACAGTGAATGGCCGATGATGTCGGACTCAGAGAAGCGCCGGTTCCCCCAGCAGCCTAGTGACCCCCTAAAGCGCCTTTTGGGAGCGAGCAGCAGCCACCAGGGGCCGGGATGACCCCTCAGCACCGCCAGTGGCCACAGCCCTTATCAGGGCTACCCCACGGTGACCTACTCAGCGGAAGGGGGGGCCTTTCCCGGGTCGCCTCAGGCCATGTGGCAGGAAGGAGATGCCAGACAAGCGGGGTCCAGCCTGCCACCCCTGCTCCAGCCTGCGCTGGTGAGACCGAGCCGTTATAATGGGGAGATTACATGGCAGATGTTTGAGGCCCAGTTCCAGATGGCGGCCTTGGCAAACGGCAGGTCTCAGGTGGAGATGGTGGGCCACCTTGCCGCAATCCTGGAGGGGAAGGCCTGCCAGGCGTTGCTGGATGGACCCAGGGACCAGCTGTACAAGTACGCGGCGTTGGCGTCGGCCCTCCGGAGGCTTTATGGCAGAAAAGGGGAGGTGCCGGGACTGCTGCGGGCAAGGTTGGCCCAACGCTGCTGCCTAGCGGGAGAGCCACTGGGTCCAGTCGCCGCAGACGTGGCGGATGCCCACCGGGAGATAGCGCTCCAGGCGTTTCTCTGGGCCCTGGTGCTGTGGGAAGGGTTGGCCACAGCCGGGGCTTATTTCTTTCCTGCCTCATCGAGGGCAGACCCTGCCAGGCCCTCGTCGACACCGGTTCGACCATCACCCTGCTGCGGCCTGGTGTCCTGCCGGGCACCGAGGCAGCCGGACCCCCAGGGCGCTCACCGTGAACTTTGGGGCTGCGAGGGTGAAACACCCCTTCTACCTTGCCCCAGTCCACGAGGAATGTATCCTGGGGTTGGACTGGTTGCAGCAAGTGACCTCGCCGCTGGAGGACATCCGCCACCCCCGGCGCAGCCCCTGTCCCTCACGCTCAGGTCAAGGCAACCACCCACTTGCTGCAACCAGTCCAACCCCAGGATACAGTCCTCGCGGACTGGGGCAAGGTAGAAGGAGTGTTTCACCCTCGCAGCCCCAAAGTGCACGGTGAGCGCCCTGGGGGTCCGGCTGCCTCGGTGCCAGGCAGGACACCAGGCCGCAGCAGGGTGATGTTCGAACCGGTGTCGACGAGGGCCTGGCAGGGTCTGCCCTCGATGAGGCAGGGAAGAAATAAGCCCTGGCTGTGGCCAACCCTTCCCACAGCAGGCGGGGTGAAGCACTCTTTCTGGTTTTCCGGAGAGGGGATAGCGTCGCTCAAGGGCGGCCTTCCCCCCTTTAGGCCACCCCGCTCCCGTTTCCCAACAGCCTCCGGAGTCCCCGGGGATCCAGCACCTGGTACTCCCTGACGATGTGCCCCCTCTCCCCACAGCAGTGGAAGATGACCAGCCGTCGTCGCTCCCCCAGCATCACTGCGCTGGCCGTCTCCTCCTCCCCATCTGATTCCCCGTGTGCCCCTCCGTTGGTGCCCACCAGTCTCCTCGAATATGGCATCAGCCTGCTCAGCCAGAGCCAGGGCCTGCTCCAAGAGGATCGGTGCGGCCAGCGTCACGTGGCACCGCACCTCAGTCGGCACCAGGGCCCAGAGGAATGCCTGGAGTGCTATCTCCTGGTGGGCCTCCTCCGGGAGAGTAGGGTAACCCTGGCGGGCTAAGTAGGCCACGTCTGCAGCGACTGGACCCAGTGGCTCTCCCGCTAGGCAGCAGCTTTGGGCCAACCTTGCCCGGAGCAGTCCCGGCGCCTCTCCTCTCCTGCCAAAACGCCTCCGGAAGGCCGACGCCAACGCCGCGTAGTTGTACCGCTGGTCCCCGGGTACATCCAGCAACGGCTGGCAGGGCTTCCCCTCCAGGACGGCGGCGAGGTGGCCCACCATCTCCACCTGAGACCAGCTGGACCCCGCTGGTCTGGCGTCTCTTTCCTGCCACATGGCCTGAGGCGACCCGGGAAAGGGCCCCCCTTCCGCTGAGTAGGTCACCGTGGGGTAGCCGTGATAAGGGCTGTGGCTACTGGCGGTGCTGAGGGGTCGTCCCGGCCCCTGGTGGCTGCTGCTCGCCCCCAAAAGGCGCTTTAGGTGGTCACTCGGCTGCTGGGGGAACCGGCGCTTTGGGACGAACAGAGACTCAAACTTGTGGAGTTAAAAACTGTGCTTTATTTCTTCTCCGTCACCACCCGCCAGCAGCACTCCCGCACCCAGACGAGAGTGAAACACAAGACAAGCCCGCCAAGAGCGCGGGCCCGAGAGAGACAGAGAGAGAGAGAGAGACACCAAGGGGTGTGGAACCAGGGAACTATTTACATGGAAAACGGGCGATATCCCCAGACTGTACGCCCATTTCACCTGGATACCTCTTGGGGGATATGCTGTATATCCTCTTGGGGGGAATATCCTCTTGGGGGATATTTTAACAACAAGTGATTATAAGACGATCTGTCAAAGTGCAATGAAATACAATAGGATGGACAGTATGCTTCTCAAAGCGCTTTACAGGATAACAACAATAACAACAACAATTTTACAAGTCCTGGGAGGAAGAATATCATCAATATTAATAATAATAATAAACTTTATTTTATATAGCACCTTTAAAGGTGGCTTTTTTTTTTTAAAAAACTTTTTTTAAATGCATTTGCATTTCCACACAGAGCAGTGTTTACTTGAACATGGAGATGCCAAACTGAATAATTCTTGCACACAACCATTGCAGCGGAATTTGCATCATTTGGCAGGGCTATGATTCATACAAGTGGTGGTGGATTTGGAGACAAAATGTATTTACATTGGGTTGCTGTAAGTGGAGCACTAATAAGCCCAAAGCTCTACTTATTATTTTACAAAAGAATGCACCTGACAAGCTGGACAGTATGCTTCTCAAAGCGCTTTACAGGATAACAACAACAATAACAACAACAATTTACAAGTTCTGGGAGGAAAAATATGATCATTATTAATAATAATAATAAACTTTATTTTATATAGCGCCTTTAAAGGTGGCTCCTCAAAACGCTTTACAGGATAACAACCGATGAAACAACAGTGGCTGGGGGTTGAAAATACCTGTGAAACCGGTTGGTTCACAAACAATGTACTGTAGACACAGAGAGTCAGTAGCAATAGGAATTAGCAATATCAAAATAGCAATATTATGGACACACAATTGACTTTTTAAAAAAAAACGTTTTTTTGACAGCTGGTTTTTGACAGCTTGATACAAGTTTATCAGTGAAAAGACCATGGGCATTCTTCCTCCCCCCTACATTCTCAGAGTAGAATAGAATTTCTTATCAGCACAATTTATTACAGTGCTAAATTTAATATTATTGATTACTAATAGTTTATGCTAACACCTAGCTTTCTTAATGCGAGAAGTACTACCGTAAGTAAGTACTGTACAGTAAGTACTTACTGTACTTACTGTACCTACAGTAAGTACTACTACTGTAAGCAAAAAAAAAGGGGTTTTGGAGGGGGGGGGGCATCTTGCTCCCTTCTACTTTGAAAATACCTGCAAAACCAGTTTAATTCGTCACAGCCAGCACTCCCGCAGAGAGTGATGAAAACCGCGCAGCGTCAGGCGAACGCACATTAATATGTTGGGCTTTTGGGTTTGGGTGGATTTGCGCCCTACAGTTCAACCTGCAGTACCGCTGTGTACTGTACATACAGTACAGTACGAACATGTGTTATTTTGAAATTTTAAAAAATGTCAATATACTTTAGGAGAAATTGAGTATTGGTGTGTATTTTTTCTTTAAAATACCAATAACAACCTGTCTCCTCTATAACTCTTCAGTTTACAGAGAAATTCCACCAGAGCCTCACAACATTGTCCAATAATACTCTTCCCGTTTAGTTAAGCAGGATTTGAGTTACAGACCATAACAGACCAAAAAACAGAATCCACCTGCAATTTGGGTGTTAACGAAACGTGTTTACAAAGAAAGTGAAATACAGTAATACTACCAGCTATATAGATACATAGATTTAGAAATGTAGATCCTTAAATTAATATCATGATTAATTTATTTAGATACGTGCTTACATATTCTCAATTATAAAACAGATAATTCCGGTCCTGGAATCTGACTGGCTGACACCCTTCTGAAGCGGTACCATAATCTCTGGTATACAGACGCCCCTGAAATTTGACTTGTTACTGTGTGATAAATTTTAAAGACGTAGATAAAAAAGCTTGGATTCTCATGTACTGTATCTGGTACAAGTATCTTTTAAAACAGTCTTTGTTGTGCTCTTGAGGATCCTTGTGATATTTTGAGCTCTGGTTGAATGATAAGTGTCGCAGTTTAAATAATTTTCGTTGTTAGAAATTATGAAACGCTCTGTTAAAAGCAAGGGAGTTTTTATGTCTGTTATACTAAAAGAAAATGCCAGATGAACTAGGGATTGGACAGTTTGGACTTGTACAATTGATGGAAATGTTCAAATAAATGTGCTAAAGAAATAAACAAAAAAAGTAATTTATTCCTTTATCATATTGGCTAGCTAATGTCCCATCCTTGTTAGTTAGATCAACGAAACGCTGTGGTGTTACTTTTTGTCGATGAAAAAATAAAGTCTTTTCATTTAAAATGACGGTTACAAATAATGTGGACCAGCGTAATACTTTGAGTTTACAGCTTGTCCAAGGTCATTCATTATTAATAATATGAGTAACATCTTCGGTAAAGGCTTTGATGCATAAAATATTTCTGCATAATTAAAATATTTATGATAAAGGTAGGTTGTGTACTTTTGCCCAACTGAGCAATCTTGCTTCCATAAAATATACCAACTTTTTAATGACTGATGATTAACATGCTGTAATACACAGTTTAAATTTAAAAGCTCAAATGCTGTACATGAGAGGTTAAGCTTTATTGGCTCCTCCTGGCGGTTTTACAAGGTGATTCCGGATACTTTCCAGTATGACGTCAAATGACGCGATACACCGCATGATACTGCGTGAAACTGCGTTTTGATGCGACGCCCACCGGGGTAACCGCGAAATACCCCACCCATTTTGAATGGCTGCATCTGTATGTCTGTATATTGAAAATATAAGAAAGTCTGAATGCCTTTGTGGCATATGGAATTTAAAGATTTTAGCTGTAGAATGACCTGTCCAATTAAGTAAGAAATGTCAGCCTTATAGCAAAGCTTAAGAAAAACTGATTTAGTTTTTGTTAATCTTGGGTTATAATTCTCTAGCTCTACTGATGCTCACGCTTTCTCTTTATTTATCTGTCTACTTTCAGCCTCAAATTATACCTTCAAAGAGGTTATAATTTAAAATGAGTTATAGTGTTGTTTTAAAATTTTCATTTTTATATTAGGAAAACAATTCCTGTTATCTCCTACATTTCCTAATACCATAAGAAAAGTTATCAGTGAGTAAGCCATCTTGACTATATGATCATTAATAGTTGATAATTCAAACAATTATTGAAAGAAGTAGGGTCTCAATTTCAACAACATGGATGAGCTTGTTTTATTCTTTCACAATGTGTGCAAGTAAGCATCTCCTGTTCTTAGATTCAAATGTGTTACCACATGGTTTACACTTGTGACCTGTGCAACTGTTGTGTTTAACTGTTGAAGTTCACTGGATTCACTCTGTCAGTGCCTAAAAACACATTGAATTTGAGACTTTTACTTTGAGACTAACAAGTTCTCAGACAGAGATAGAAAAAAATTGAATCCTTAGAATGTCTCAATGTAAGATATTCTATTAACACCTATGCTTGCTCTTCTCTAGGTTCATTCCAAAGCATCAGTTTCTTTTCTGTAACATGGTGAACAAAATTGTACATGGTATATATTAGGTTTTACTAGGCCTTTATACAAGTTTGTACAGTATATACTATTCCATAATTTAAATTCTATATTTTTAATAATACATTCTAACATTTTCTTTGCCTTTGTTATTCAGTCCCCACAATGTTTAGAGTTATAAATCATTTGTCAGAATAAACACTGTTTATTTTATAACTAATCTCTTCAAGATCAATGTTTCCCACTTTGTATTTTACTTTCTTTGGTCTTCTGTATATTCCAAATGGTTGTTGGAATATCTGATTGCTGTGCTATTGTTCTGCTTCAGTTGTTCTTTCATTTCATCTTCAAAATGTCTTGTTTTTCTTTAACAGAAAGTTCTTTGGTTTTAACTTTTCACTTTCAACTTCATTTACTTCAAACACTGAAGTACAAACTAGAAACAAAACAGGTTAATAGAATGCTCTTTTACGAGTCCCAGTTTAACCAACAATATCTGACCAATATGAGACACCTGTTATTCTATTGACTCCATCCATCCAATTATTTTCTAACTGTTTTTCCTATGTAGGGTCACAGTGGGGCTGGAGCCTATCTCAGCAAGCAATGGGCACAAGGCTCAGGATACACTTTTGACAGGTTCCCAGTCCTTACAGCGCAGACATAGACACAAAACACACACTTTCACCAGGGCCAATTTTCCCAGAATCCAACTATCCTACCAGCATGTTTTTGGACTGCAGGAGGAAACTTGAGCACCCAGAGGAAATCCACACAGATAGGAATTGAACAGTGGACCCCAGTGCTGCAAGGCAGCCATGCTATCCACAGCACCACTGTCGCATGCATCAATACATTTACTTTTCAGAATAATTAGGTTTAACACTTTCAATTTGCTTGATTTTTCCATGTTTAATGACAAAAATGTATTGGTAGAGTTCATAATGAAAATTACACATTATTCTTCACTGTTTCAATATCTTTGGAGGGCTCAGTATTTGAAATGGTGAAGACATCTGAAAAGACTTGTCTCTAAGTGTTCCCAACTGAAAAGCAACTGAAAGTAATTATCTTGAACAGGTTAGAACAAATAGTCTACTAGAGTAGATCTTGTCAACAGAACAAACACTGAAATTTAAAAACTGTGAAAACTGAGATGGCAGCTATCAGTTCAAAGACTAGGCTCAATGAACATTTAGATTTCAACAATTAAGCAGTTGTTCCCAAAATTATACTTAGTCTCAGGTCAGCAACATATACAACATACAACATTCCACAGTGAAACTGAAGAGTCTGCAACACAAGGTGGGCCAAATGGAAGATTATTCGCAATGAAGCAAATTAAACATTTCTTTTTCATAAATTATATTCCAGGTGAATTGATCTTGACCCTGTCAGATTCCTGAAAAAAGCTGTTCCTGTCTGATTCCAAGATTTGGTGCATCCAAGCTTCATTGTGAAAAAAAGCACACAGCTTCTCTTCTGCAAAAAACAAAATAAAGTGGGTTTTAATTGTATCACAATGGGATTTTCATGTCTCTGTATTTGTTAATCAGGGAATTATAAATATTTCAGCTGAAAAAAAATGTTTGTGATTTATTTTATGTTACAATGACTTTTTGTAATATCTTGTTCAACTTTTTGCTGCAAACTGCTGACTTTGATATTGTTATAGGTACAAATATGAATACTGTCATGATTCATATACTCAACAGGTGTAAACTGAAGGAAAGTAATGCCAGATCTTTGACATCTACAGTATTTTGAAATTGTACTATACCAATCCAGCCATTTAAAATGCGCAAAGTATGCTGCACTAAAACACTGTGGATATTCCACAACGAACTGCAAAGTTCCGCATGTTTTTGTATATATAAGGTGACATACTTTGTAATACCACCAGGTGGAGCTGGGCTTAGCTGAGCTGAACTTAACGTCTCATGTGCAGCATTTGGGCTGCTGGCAGAAAACGCCCGGTTTCAAATCCCGGTCAAAGCTGAGGGACAATCTTTTGCCAGTTACAGAATTTAAATTGTATACTGTTTAGACTTTGAATAATTTAAAACTGTGTATTACATCACGTTAAACATTAAACTGATTAAAAAGTAGGTATATTTTATAAAAGCAAGATTGGTTAGTTGGACAAAAGTACACAACCTTCGACCTTCTTCATACTGTAAATATTTTAATTTTTCATAAATATTTTATCCATCAAAGACTTTAACTTGGTAACTCACATTGGGTTGTGGTTTTAACATGCTTGTTCTAACATTATAAAGCTTATATATTGTACTTCATAAAAAGTTATAACATTTGATCCTTTTCTAAGAATACATGGTAAGAACACCACTTAGTGTTATTGTAAAAAAAAAAACTTGTACTGATTTAATACCTCTTGATAGTAAAATTAATATAGAGTCATGTAACTAATCATGTAACTACAATATCACAAGGGGACATTTTGGAAACATTTGACGTTCACGGTGTGAGTGTGTGTATCTAGATGAATTATTATAAGTGATGGTTTCGTGATTTAAGATTTCTTCACAGAATTCTTTAAGTTAAAGGAGGGAAAAGCGTTATTTTTACACATTGTGTATTGCCTCTTCTTATATTTGAAAAAACATTTCAATTTAAATGCAATATGGAATATATTATTAATAATATTGTAACGGATTTGGGTTCTTGGGCTTGTGCCCTCACTGCTCTTGTTCATCCTTCACTGCATGGGCTTGAACCCAGGTTTGCTGCATCACTCAACAGATGTTTTGCCAGCTGAGCTACAGAAGACCTTCTTCAGCCCAAGCGGCCAACATCACTGTTATGCACAGTGGAGTAGAGGGCTGTACTGTCCCCGCGCTGCAATCAGCTTATACCATCAACATAATATCTATGCTGGCTGTTCGTTACAATATTAATATTGAATGACCATGGAAGAGCTGTAAACTGAAGAGTTAGAGAAGACACGTTGAGTCTTGTCTTTTCAGCTTGCAATTTAACCTTTACAGCGATCCTTTTGGCTATATTTTTTACATAGCCGGATGAATAAAAATAGATTGGATTAATAACTGGAGTAAGAAAATATATCTCACACAAACTTTGAAAGCATATGGCATTGGAACAGCGGGAGTCAAGAACCGGCTGGGGAGGGGGGGGGGGTATTTTGATTTTCCTGCGCAAACCATATTCACTACAATATTATAATGAGTCCCTGAGGCATATCGTTCAAATTTCGGAATTATAAAAAATAAACCTTTGTTGAGTTTGCACGAGAGACAAAAGGTACCTTTTGAGAAGTCATGTACTGCTTGTAAAGTAGCCGATTTTGACAAACAGCTAATTTTGCTTGAAGAATTTAAAATCTGTTTGTACTGTAGCTTTATTTAATTGAGCAGAAAGTCACCTTGCTCTTACAAGCGACTCTGTTAAGTAGAGCTTGTGTTAACACACCACACCCTTTTGAATGAGTTTTAATCAACTTTGTCTGGCTAGGGGGGTTGGGCTGAGAGTGATGGAGAGTGAAATAAATGACCACCGGCACATTTCCTTCCCCCCTGGTGCGAGGTGATAAAGCGGAAAATGTTTTTTTAATTTATTTTACTGGGAGTGTGAAAATTGAGTAAGCACCAGGGCCACAGAGATTAACACAGTGAGATCACCGAGATGGATCATTTTAGTAAATATGTTGACAAATGTCTGAATTTGTGCTTTCCAGTTGTGAATCAGCTACGTGACCTTGATCCCGTGAAATTTTTGGGACAGAGGTTTAGTGGGCAGATTTACTCAAAGTGTAGTGCCCATAGAGTGTTAGTTTTAATATACTGTAAAGTATAAAGCAAGTACATGTTTTTTAATGTTTGTAATCGCTATTCTTGCAAGTACATTTTTTTATTCAGCTTGCTTCTGCGTGTTAGCTGGTGGGCAAACATTTGAGGTGAAAATTCTTTCACAAGGAACGTACCTTTAAAGCAGAGAAGATGGCACCAAACATTTTCGGCTCTGTATGTCGCTCAAGCTATTCTTCTTTGGCACTTTAGTCATAGAGGTGGGAAGACGCCCCCCTTCCTTCCCCCTGCCTGCCTGAAATGTCCTCATTTTTAACCATTCTGTGTCCGAATTGCAGCAGGTGAGAGAGAGTACAGAGAGAAAAAAGTGAACCCTGGCTTAATTTTAAATTATATTTTACCTTCATTTTTTGATTTTATAAGTTTGTATTTGACTTATTTTCTGATAGTCAGATTTAACGTTTGTTTGAACACAGTCTTGTAAATTAATGTTTTTACAAGATGTGGAAGCAGTGCAACAATTTATCACAGTGCTAATTTTAATACTAATTATTGATTACTAATAGTTTATGCACCTGATACCTGACTTTCTTATTTAGATGCTTAGAAAATATTGAACTAAGTGTGACATGACATTCAGAAATACAATCGAAAATAGTCTGTTATATTTCTGTAGATTAAACTTTTCTTATTTTTTTTTAAATTAAAAATGATTAAAAGGTATAATCTTGCCACGTGTAATGTAATTACAAAGTACAATAAGCCCCTGCTTTGTTTAACGATGGTTTCAAATACAAAACTGGTGAGAAAGCTATGTTTAATGATAATTAAAAGATTTCAAGTTAAAAGAAATGATTTACATTCCATTAAGTTATGAAGGCAGACACACTCAGTGCCATAAACACTGCAAGCTGCAGAACAGTCTCCTCACGGCGCTACCTCTTCTCTGACTGAGCTCAGTGGGCAGTGCGCTATTTTCTTAGCTACATGCTAATTTGTTTCGCACCATGGGAAGACAGGAGAATGTGATTGTACTGTATCTGTATGAAATGTGTGTTGTGTTTACAAAGTTAAATTGTTTAAAATTTTTCATTAAAAAGTTAAAAAACTTACAGCTTACACAAAGATTCTAAGCTGATTACAAGGAAGAAAAATCTCCCATTTTTTGTGGATTTTGTGTTTTAAACTAAACCCGTTTTTTTTATGGGTTTTAAAATCATGCAATGCAGGTTTTAGGCTGGCACATTATTGTTTCTTATTTTTGATTTTCTTTAAAACTAAAAGAAACAGTTGTTCATCGTGCCACACAATATTGTTAAATTTTTATGTTTTTGAGAGACTTCCGAAGGCTTCAACTGATGCAACGTTATAAAGTCACTTGTACCTGGGTTTTGTTTTTACTCAAACTATTGACAGTATTCACATTTCCTAATTCATGTTTTTATCTCATTATTAATATTGCTTAACACTGAATATGTTATAATATATAAAAAACAAAAAAAATGTTAATATAGTTTACATAATATTTACTATTTTATTTTTTAAAAAGTCTTTGTTAGAAGAAAAGCTTGGGCCCTGAGCAGGTATTGAACTTGGATTGCTTAGACAGAAGCCCTGTTGACACACCCGATGTACCAACGGGCTACTCAGAAACATAGCTGAGACGAACAGCTTAAACATGTTTCAAAAGTAATCATGAGTGAATCAGTCAGATTAAAAATAAAACATGTTTACAAAGAAAGTGGATTAAAGTAATACTACCAGCTATATAAATACATATATTTATATCCTTAAATTAATATCGTTATTGATTTCTTTAGATAATCGATTCCATATTATTGTTCTATTTAGCAGATTCTAAAAGGTATGAGGTTTTTTACTGCGATAATGAGTGCAAGTATTTATAGAAAAGGTTAAAAGATACAGCTTTTTATAAAGTATATAAGCTTAATATAGTCAGAATGAGCACGTCAAAACTTTCCCAAAATAACCACAGTAAGTGACTTTGAGTGAGACTTTGATGCATAAAATGTTTATGAAGAAAGTGGAATACTGTTGTGTATTTTTTATTTAAAGTACCGCTACCAGCAATATATAGTTTGTATAATATATTTACGTATATGAAATTAATTTCATTTATGACATTCAGAGATGTTATGCTTCTCTTATTTTTATGCTCAGCTACCAAATTTTCCCTTTAGTTGTAAAATTCCATATTAATATTTGATATTAAGCGGATTTAAACATGCACAGTGAAGAGATTAAATGAAGCAATCGTTTCACTAACAACCAATGCACTACAAATGCCAGCTGTCGGCCAGCCAATCATGTACTGTGGTATACTGCACTGTTCTGCAGATAATTTCGCGTAGTACGGGGGTTTACCTCGCATTTTGAGTGGCTGCATCTGTACAGATGCAGCCATTCAAAATGCGCGGGCGATACCGCATTATTTTGCGGTGCGCTTTACGCGGTCTACCACGAGTTACCGTAAATTCTCCTATAATACCGCAATTAAAATAATAGTATCCGGAATTTCCGCAAGGTGGAGCTAATAAAGCTCAAACTCTCATGTCTGAGCTGTCGGCATCAAAGTCTTTAACGAAGATATTACTAATAGTATTAATAATGAATGACCTTGGACAAGCTGTAAACAAAGTATTGCCCTGGTCCACATTCTTTTTTTCATTGACCGTCTTTGTAAAAGTAACACCACAGCATTTCGCAATCATGCATTTGTTTCCAATCATGCAAAGTACAGTAATTTTTGAGAATCGATTCACCCTTGCTTTCACATGCTCATAAAAGAGATTGATTTAGGAACATAAACATATTACCGTATGCAAACTGTACTGTTCAAAGTAGAAGGGGGCGAGATTTCCAGCAAAAGACCCCCCCCCCCCAAAAAAAAAAAAAACCCAGTAACTACAGTACTTACTAGTTAAGAAAGCTAGGCTCCTCAATGAAATCGCTTTAACATGCTAATGCGTTGGTGTAACAGTCCGGGCGTGGCAAGCTTCTAATGTCAACCCGACTACGGCGAAAGGAACCCTTCTTTCATTGGAAGACAATGAACATATTTTAGCCCTGAATGAATTAATAGCAAACATGGTTTACATAAAAGACATTTTTCCAAGAAAGTTTAGCCTTTGTCACTAATGAAACCACTAAATAAAGACATAAATATAGAAATCTTAAGATTTTTAAAATAGATGACTATGCTAAAATTTATTTGAAAATAAAAACGATTACAAACGCCAGGGGAGAGAGAGAACAGAGGAGGGATGTTGGTTTTGCATAAGGGGCGGGGCTATGGAAATGAGGTCTGTTTGGGAATGTGGAGTTACATGTTCTGGCTGTTTGTGAATTATCGTTGTTGAGTATGGAGTGTTGAGGTATTGATTTTGTGTAAAGCTTTATGTTGAAAATTAAGGTGGATTTTGTTTATAATAAAGAGGATAAACTGGGATGGGAGGAGGGTTTGGTTTTGCATAAGGGGCAGGATTATGATAATTGGAGGAATTTGCGAGAGTATATTGGTTTGATATATTTGATTTTTTATTGTGGTTGTTATCTATGTTTTTGGTTGGTATTATGTTTATATGGTTGTTTTTGTTGGTTGGTTGTTATTATGGTTATTAATAATACGATCTATAGTTGAAATCTGAGCCTAAATAAAAAGAAAAAGCATTTTCAGAGAGCAATTACGCTGTGTTTATGTAGATTAGTGATTAGGTTTATGAGCAATCTAATTACTTATTCATTTAAAACGCTATATAAAATAAAGTTTATTATTAATTTGCTGGACAGAGCGGTGAACATTATTATGCATAAGACAAAGATAACGATCCTGATCAGTTTAGAAATCTGTGTACGCTGTAAGGTTTTTAATTCTTAAACTTTTAAAATACACGTTTCGAATAGAAAGAAATCCTCTTCCTGGTACAGTACTGTATGTATAGCAAACCAGCACGTCTTTTTTCTCCAATCAGAGGGGTGTCAGATGGTGTCAGCCAATCACCATTCTGAAGCCCTACCATAATCTCTGGTATGGGGAGACCCCAGAATTCTGTCCCATAGTTTAGACAGATGATAGATACTTTTATTGATCCCGTGAGGGAAATAAATTAAATCATTTTCATTTTAGGAAATTATTAAACGCTCGGTTAAAAGCAAAGGAGATTGTCTGTTATAGTGGACATAAAAACAAGAGTTCGCTGGCATTATATCCTAGAAGACACAGACCGGCGCCAGACCGGGAGAATGCATGCAGCGTAAAAGAAAATGCCTGATGAACTAGGTATTGGACAGTTTCCAAGTGCTTGTACAATCGATGGAAATGTTCAAATAAATGTACAAAAGAAATAAACAAAATAATCATTTATTTCTTTATCATATTGGCTAGCTAATGTCCTCTCTTTGCTAGTTAGTGGCTGTGTTTCTGCGTTGGGTAGCAACGGGTGACTGTTCTCAGGCGGAAGATGTAAACAGCTTAATTTTCGTGTTAAATAATTTTTAAAAATTAAAATTCATTCTATACAGCAATCACATATTTGGGTACCGTTTCATAAAACTTTCATGCTTAAAATGTTTAGGGAGAAATGGAAGACTGGTGTGTATTTTTTCTTTAAACTATCAAGACCAGCCATACACAGTACAGTTTATGTACATACAGTAATGTTTATGTTCCTAAATTAATATCGTTTATGACCTTCAGATGCGTTATGCTCCTCTTCTTTTTATGCTCAGCTACTAAAATTTCCCTTTAGTGGTAAAATTCCATATAAATATTCAAAACTAAGCGGATTAAAATGTGCACAGTAAAGACATTAAATGATTAAATCTTTTCACTACCAACCAATGCACCACGAGTGCCCCTGTCGGTCATTTTGGCCAGCCAATCACTTACCGCGGTGCCCTCCGGTGCCCTGCGATGGCTTGTGGGTAGGTTACCGTACCGCGGGTTTTTACCACGCATTTTGAATGGCTGCATCTGTATATATGACAGATAAATGATGTGTGTTTACTCCATTATCCATATAATTTTCTTTTTCTTCAGCTAAGCATAAGTCATACTTCAGAATGTATTGTATTTTTGCCTCTCAAACTCCACTTTAGCTAGATTCCATATTCTACATAACAGTGGTTTTATTATATGGGGTAGAGACTTGAATTTCACCAATGTCCATTTTCTTGGACAAAATATTGGTAAAACTTACAGGAGAGTATTTGCATGCATATTTTAGGAGTCTCTTGTTTTAGAAACAGGTCTCTCATTTCTTGTCCATAACTTTAAATTGGGATATCTTTATTAGCATTGATACTCTTGATAGATGATGACTCTTGACAATGACAGGAATACCGGTTGGTTGGTCTGAACACAGCTGATGCTGCATTAAAAACCTTTATATTCTCTCCCTTAGCATCATTATATCCTGCTGAGTTTATTGTGCCTGTGACTGAAGATATCCATCATTTTCAAAATTAAAGGTAACTTTCTATAGTGGCGGCAAAAGGTATTTTATGTTTTGTTTTCAATGACATTAGGTAGTAACACTTGTAATATTCATTTTAAACTACTTGATGATAGATATACTGTATGTTGTTTGTGCACAAAAAATGCTATGTTGTCCTAATGAATCCATACTTGTCTTTCACGTTCAATAGGATATAACCAAAAAACTAAAACATGCTTTTTATGAATTAGCCTATGAGACAAATTACAAGATTGATTTGCCCTGCATCTGTCCTGTCTTTACAGAGTGGAATGGTAGTATAAGAACTGCAATCACTGAGCTGCCTGTTCCTTTTTAAATACACCACTAGGCAGATTTAAAATGAAAACTTCCAGCTCATATGAACATGGATTGTTTGAACCTGCTATGGATGTAAAAACATGTTAGTGTGAAGTAGAGACTTGTACTGGTATGACAAGGCAATTTTCTATTGAACACATAAAATGAGAGTTTTTCCTTGACAGTTCAGAGATAAACCATTTTTTAAATATAGAAATACTGTTAGATTTTTAAACACTTTTAATTGCATTATAACCAGAAGTAAATACAGTATGTTTAAAGTATGCAATATTAAATGCTTTTAAAATCATTCATGTCCTTTCTACTGAAATTGACTTAAGCAACTCACTCCTCCCAAAGAGAAAGAAGATTGATAAACTAAACATTTTTAATTTTCCTTAAATTGAATCAAATTACTACTGAAAATCAGCCAAAGAAACATACCTCTGAATATCCAGAAAATTAATTACGGACAAATTAAAAATGGATTTGCTAATTCATTAAATATTTACTCAGATATGTGACATAAATTGTGTTAATTTGGCCTTTAATTTGGCTTGCATAGCTCTTGTGTAGACTGTAACATAATACATTCTATGGGGTATATAGAAATGTAGATGCCTGCTTTAATAGAAATTAAAATTACAACAAAATGGATAATCATACCGTATTTAAAAAGAGAGGAATGTGAAAATACAAGTGTAGAAAATGGGAAATGCTTGGAAAAAACTGCATTTTCCTACTTTTAATCAAATTAAAAAAGGTGGTTTATTCACTTGTTGTCTTAATTTAGCCAGTAGATTGAAATGAGATTGTTGTTTTTTTTCAAGAGAAACCAGTGAACTGCCATTGAGGCAGGAAACAGTCTTTATCCAAATTAAGTTATGGGGACTTTAGATGGGAAATATACAGTATTATATTCTTCTGGTTTGACTGGGCTTGTCTTATCACCTTAACATAAAGATAACAGAGCACTCCTTGTCCTGACACTGCTCACTGATTTGGAATTTCCAGTCTTGTGTGAAGATTACCACCTACTGATCCACCAAGATTAGATGTCTCTTAGTCTCCAGTTAGACACCAGCAGTTAGATGTCTCTTAGTCTCCAGTTAAATTGCTGTCCTTTGTATCTTTCCTTACCTCTTGAAGTATGAATGTACTTAGAATGAAGCTTTAAGCTAGCACAATGTTGCTTCTGGGTATACATCTTATGTTAGACTGAGTATTTTGACTGTAAACAGAAATATAAATGGATAGTACTGTATTTATCAATTATCTTGACTCATACATAATACATTCTGGATAATCACCAGACAAATAAAATTAATGTATTTAAGTAATGCATGTAGATAGTAATGTAATATTTTATAGATATTACACAGGAAGCACCACATTTGAGGAAGTCTATAATAATAATAATAATAACATCACTTTATTAACCCTTTACAATTTCTTGCATTAGGAATTATCTTTTCACATATCCAAGCTTGCTCTCCATGAGACACACAGACAGGGAGAGAGCCTGGGGTCAGAGCACAGGGTCTACCATTGTACAGCACCCCTGGAGCAGTTGGGGTTAAGGGCCTTGCTCAGGAGCCCAACGGAGTAGGATTCCTCTGCTAGCTGTGGGATTTGAACCAGCAACCTTCCAACCACAGGCACAGATCCTTAGCCACAGAGCCACCACTCCACTCTGGAATGAAGGTCTATGAAGTGATTTAAATGTTCATCAGACAGAAAATAACAATAAATAAGTTTCTAGGATATATGGAGAAAACTAAAAGCAAAATCAAATGAAGCAAGGGTAAGGCTACACAATATACTAGCAAATGCATTTTTGTAAGTAACTGAATTTTGTTTTTGACCGTGCTGATCTTTGCATTATAATTATAGAGTGCATTGTTAAACTGGAAAGAATTCAAAGAAGTGAAAAAAAGAAGTGTGACCAAAATAGTTGTTGAAAATGTCATGCAAAGACAATTAGATGAACTGAATCTCTATAGTCATGAACAGAAAATATCACAATAGTCTTAATTACAGGCTTTTCCACATTTGTGTAAACCACACCAGTACTATGATTTTAAAGTCTAGTTACTATCAGCAGTAGAAAGCAGACTAGGTACATGGAAAAGAACACAACCCCACTATATTGGAACAGTATTGCTTATGCAACAGGAGGAACAGCTGGAACATTATGAACACTCTGTTGTTACAAAACATGTTCTAAACTGGTTTTATTTCAGCATAACATTTTCTATCATAGCCATTGTTGGGCAATTTAGATACACAAATATGCCACATTAGCATGAGAAATATACTGTCCTTCTAATTGTTCTGCATGAATGGGGTATAGACAGTTCTGCATGAATATTCATGAGCTACTGGAAGATAGCTCTGTTCCCTGGTAAAAATCTGGCTTGATGTTGTTGTAGTTAAAACAGACAAAATGAAAAGTTTGTTAAAGGAGATTAAATAGAAAGCTACAAGTTTTTCAGGGAAGCCTTTGTCTTAAAAGGGGATAAATTAAAACTGTCAGCCTATACAGTACATGGGGACTGGAACGCAGTGAAATAAAGTGAAACTATTTTTTTTCCACAAAAGAACAAGAAAAAGAAATCCACCAAATTACAGTACTCTAAATTTGACACTGTACGTTTACATTTAAGATTCAAATTGTAAAGCTAACTAAGGGGGATGTTCAGCTATCTTATTTCAATACTCTGTCTCTTTGCACAGTTCCTGGCTTGAATTGGCCTCGTTACACAAATAGCACATTCATGACTTCATTTCTACAAGGGCTTCCCTCACGGTTTCTGTACAAGCACAAGCAGAGATTTTGTTTCAGCTCTTCAAAGGAGCAGTGGGACACTCTTAGGAAGTCATGTGAGGACTGATTCCATTTACATTCTCCTATTGCCTCTGCTTTTAGGCTCACAGGGCTGGGAACATTGTAAATGTTGTTGCTTGCTTCTGAACTCCGCAGTGGAAGTGTGAGTGCTGTTGTCTGAAGGGAAGTGCTTCTCTGTCTCAGTGAGCAGTTTCTGTGTGAGTGAGAAAGTAAGAAATGCTGGTGAGGAAGGTAATAGTAAGCCTCTTTCGAATGCCTGTGAATGTCAGAGAAGGTTGTGCTCCTTTTACTGCTTTCCCCAAGATAGTTGCTAAAAGAGGATGGCCAAGGCACAGACACAGTTCTGAAAAAGATGCAACAGCTGTAGGGTAAAGTAGTAAAAATGGATTAAGCTGGAGTAAGGTGATTCTGCTGCACTACAGCATGTTTCTGTCCATGCTGTCCCTGTCCTTTTTTTTGGGACAGGAATCCAGACTTTGGAGCCCCTTCCTACTTTCTGAGGTAAGCCACATAATGATGTCCACCATTCCCTTTCAAATTCAGTTTTCACGTCAGACCTTGCAATACAAAACCACTTGGTTCACAAACACCAGCAGTGCTTCTCATTCTGGAAATCACTACTACTGGTGGCATACTCTAAATTTTGGCAGTGTACCACCCTAGGGCATTATGCAGCAATAACAATAAGAACATCTTACTCATTTATTGGCAGTGAAATAAGAAGGCTTGGTGGTGTACCATTGAGGCATTTTATTTACCTTAGAATTAATTGTTATTAAAGATTTCTAATAAGCTTTGTGTGCCTTGACCAAGCGGTCTGGTGCCTAACAGGAACGAGCACAAGAATGTGTTAATAGGTTTACATTGTAAAGCTGTATGAACCACTTAATGAAATATAGCATGGATGGGCTCCATCAGGTCTGTAACCTGTTTCTTCTCAACACCACAGATCCAAGGTCTCTATCCATCATCCAAAGGAAGGTCAATCAGTGAGAGATCTGTAGGGTTTGTACCAGAACTATACTTGATGGCATCTCAGCCAATCATCAACTTGTGATGTCGTACCTTAAAAACAAGAACCAACTCACTTTCATTGGTTAATTCATTGGCTCCTCTTATCTCTTCAAATAAACTGGCAATCTGACTTTTCCAATCATGTGACTGCAAGATTCTTGGGATTTTAATTTTTCTTCAAGATGCCAGAGTGAGAGAGTGAGTCAGTAAAGTGCTGAATTCTGTCAAAGATATTATTGCTGCAAAAAGAAGAAATCTTGTGTTCACAAACCCACTATTATTTTTGTCTGCTCAATCCAATAAGACAGCTGGAGTCTTTCTTGTTATGTCAAAAATACAGAGTATATTTAGAACCAAGCTATAGCTGGGACACACCGAGTTCTCCCCATCCTTTTACCTTGCAGCCAGACCCCAAGAAGACAAACTGTGCACAGGCTGTTTTAAAAGACTGAAGTTTAGAAACACACTACCTTTAGCAGAGCTGCCAACACAAGGCAAAGCTCTTCTCTCTATCCTCCTTCTCTCTGGACCATAGAGTGAGCAGTTGGCAAACATGGACCATGGACTACTGACCACGTACCAATTGAACACTGCACCATCCAGCGGGAAGGTTAACTCATCAAGGATGTGTGGCCAACAGATCTTTGAATATAAGACGTCTTTATTCACATTACAATTCTCGAGTGTTGAACTATTATTGCAAACATATTTGATGTTAAGTTTAGGATAGTAAATGCATATTTACTTGTATTTGAAAATAAATTATATGAGACAGAACCTATGAGGTAGACAATAACACATGATAGTTTATGTGTTTTTTAACAAAAAAGTTATCAAAGTTATTAACTTTTATCTTTGTAATCTCTGAGTGAATGATCAGCATTTCATATCACAGCAGATAGTTTCACAAATATATTCTATCGTGTCTGTTGTCTGTTATGCATGGTTTAGTTTAATATCAATAAATTATATATTGCATATTAAGAATCTGTGTGAGATGTAAATATTATGTTTGATTATGCTTGATTCTTAATAGTGGTCAAGTACTCTTACAATGAACTCTTTCAATTTTTTTTTCTATTGTTCCAGTAAATTAAAACCCCACATCACTGACAGTGGCAGCACAAAACTTTCTGTACTATTTTTTAAGACTACTTTGTAGTGATCCGAAGATAGGTAGGGTGAGGCTCACTCACTAGTGTGAAGACTTGAACTTCAACCAGTGTGAGATTTCAAATTCATCTGGCAGTCCCATTCTGCCAAATATGTTACATCAGAGCCCAACTTCACTCGCAAATAGTCAACTCGCAAATGCTGAAACCTTACTGCACAAATAAAATATCTCAAGAGCTCTACATTTTTTTGTTCATAATCCAAAGTACACTGAATGTGCATTATGATTATCGTCAGCTACCCTTAAGCATATTCTGAATGGAAGCAATGTGACATTGAGACATAATTGTTGGTATTAGTTCCTGATGCTTAGCCAAAATGCAAAAATACAAGCGTAATAATGTCAGTAACCTCCCACTAATACCAGTAAAGACAAAAGTGGAAATAAAAAGAAAACTACAGGACCAAAAGTAAAGGTGGTAAGTACTGTATATGGTTTGCCTGATACATCATGAAGCAGGTACAATTTAGAAGATGCAGGTGGATGCCAGCATTTTATTTCCAAAACTGACCCAACCTAACTGCAATCTAATATTGTCTTCTGATCGGGTTCAGCACTCTGCAATCTCATTGTAGAGATGATAGTACCATAGAAGGATGTTCTAGATGAGCTATATGAAAGAAAGAAGCTACAATATCCTAATTTAGTGGTGAAGAAACAACAGTGAGGTTGGATAGTTTGATTATATCCATTGGATCTTAGGACAGTGTGCAGTATGGTGCAACAAAATAAATATTTCTCAAAGCTAAAATGTATTTCAAATTCTAGCAAAGCTACAGTATGTACTAACAACTGAATGTTAACAAGGTTAAATTTTAAGTGAAGTATAAGAATGTGAGCACCATTGAGCATCAGCTAAATTAAATGCTTTAGCTATTGGAAAGAGAAACTTGCAATTGCTTAAGATGAACTTAAAGCATTGGTTGTACTACTTAACTGAAAATTTGTTCTTTGTTGGTCAGTTTTTATGTCATAAGCTCATATTCACTATCTTAAAAAGATGTATGAAAGTTTGAGAGGTCCTTACGTCAGTGGATGTTCTGCAGGGTAGTCTCATGATGAATTTCTGTGGGTGAACTCTATAAAATATCTGACAACTACATGGCCCACTATGAGTTGACTTTTACAGACATCAGATTCAATGGACAAGAGCTATGGGGTGTATTAAAATCCATATCAGGAGAAGAAACTTGCTCTGCCTGAGGCAGAAGGAAGCTGCATTGAGACCATAAAGGGAACATGAATAAAATATACTTTCATGTATTGATTTAGGCATTATTACTTAAAAGTTACCTTTTTCTGCTGAATAGTCATTTATAGTCTTAATTTGCACTTAACGTGCAAATACAATACTAAGCTTGAAGCTATTTAACACTATCCAGTACAGTTCTCAGTCTGATTGCTGTCAAGAACTATCAACAGCATATCACAGTACATAGAGCATAGAAAGAGTAAAGAAACTGAATAGTAAAAAGAGGAAAGTGACAAGACAGGACTGTTTTTAACACTGAATTCCTAGTTGATGGGATGAAGCTTATCAGGTATTGGGCACTAATGGTACATTGAATAAATTCATTGAATGAACTCTATTTTCAGATTAGAGGAACTACAGTATTCATTTCCATTTTAAATAGTACAGGTATAGCAAACCTGTCTTTCTCACATGACTAACCACATTATTGCACAGCATCACTCAGTCCTTCACTACCTTAAATAATGACGCTTCCCTACCTGACTTCGGGATGTATAACTGGAAGATATATTTTCTTTCAGAGAAAGCCTGTTTCATTTGCATTGAAAAATTGTTTAAGCCTATATCCATTCACATTGAGAGCTTCTTCAGCTACTCAGGAAGCACCTCTTCAGCCATATAATCAGCCAATGCCTCCTCTCTTGTCAATTTGATGTTATGGAGAGTATATCGCTCCTTGAAATTACTTTTATTTCAATATTCTTATCTTTTATTTATGACAAATTACATTTATTTGGAAATGTAACATTTGTTTAAACCCCTTATAACCCCTTATCTAATACCCCCTTATTTAGATAATATAAGTTGCAGGGTTATTTGCAAAAGTGAACTTCTGCTAGGGTTTTAAACACCTAACATACACAAATGTTGAGACCCAACTATATTGGGACTTTTAACACAATATCTGATGATAGCACAATTTTGTTGCATTGCTTAAAACTTTAAAACTGTACATTTTGTAGCTTTGAATGGTTGATTTAGAAAAAAAATCAAAACAGGGCAACTTGTAATTTGTTAGATGATAATTAATGTGTACAATTGGACAATTGTCAGATGATAATTAATGTGAACAATTGCATGATATTAGTTAAGGCAAAAACAAAAATCATATGTACAAAACTATTGTATTGTGTAAAGTCCTAACCACCTAGAAAAACCCCAGTTCAGATATTCAAATAATCAAACTCTTTATGCCTACAAAAACCAGAATAAGATAAAGCTGCCTTCTTAACTAAAAGGACTACAATCTGCAGTTAAATCTTTCTCTCTGTAAACCCAGATGCCACAAAATAAATGGGAACCTATTTCCCTTTTCTATAAATTTACCCACTAACAAGCAGAGATCATTTTTTAACCTAGGTATTCTTCATTTAGGAAATCAGAGTTTCATAAAAACATAGAATAACAAGCTCTCTTGGCAAGGTCTGAATAAGTTGCTTTAGTTTGGTCTTCTTTATGAATGACCTGTCTCCTCCCTTTTGTTCTGTCCTGTTCTCTCCCTTCTTGCAATGTCTCTCTGTTTGCACAACTAAATAAACATTCTTTGGTTTGAAGCTCTTGGACACCTGTGGGAAAACTATAGCCCACAGGCCACATCCAGCCCGACAGCCAGTTTTAACTGGCCTTTGAGGTAAAAAATAAATTAGTCAATATTCGCCATATTCCACTTTGTTTGGTGTTGTTCTTTCTTACATTTCATTATTCGTGCTGTTAGAAGGTGCATGAACGTTTAACCACAGTGATTCCAAACTGTGCATCGTGCCACCCAGGGGAGGTGCCATTGTCGGTCAGAGGCATCTCAGGTATCGTCAAAGAAAAATTTTATTACGAGCAAAATCCACTGTTCGTGCACACAGAATGTATGAGTTGCGCGCTACCTAGCTAGATTGTGTCACATGGCACTAGGCAAGAGAGTCGGCAGTCTGTAAGCAAAGTATCAGTTGACTGCGACTTTGGTGTTTAATTTCTATGAGTGGTCATTTTGTGAGTTTTTTGTTACATGATTGCAATTGAGAGGTTTTTAAATATGAGTAAAATGTGAAGGACATGGAGCCTAGTTCTAAAGAGAAATGGAAACAGAAAGTATGACGACAGTTTCTTGAATTTCTGTTTTACATGCCCAATTGTGGACACTAACGAATGTCCACTGTGTGTTGTCTGCATTAAAGTGTTGGTTGCTGAGATCATGCTCCCCAGTAAATTGAAACGTCATTTGGAAACTGTTCACAGTAGTTTGAAAAGTAAGCCTCATGAGTATTTTTAGCGCAAGTTAAATGAATGAACAGAAAGCTGCTTTTTCTAACCAAACTACAGTCCCCAGCAAAGTTATTTTTTCATCATGCAAAGTTGGGTACCGAGTAGCACAATGCAAATAACCTGATACTATTGGAGTACCAAGGAATTAGCAACAGAGCTCTGTGAATTCTGTTTCCCTTTGCAATTTCCTGCATTTGTGAGGGTGTGTTTTCAACACTTGCGGTTATCAAATACAAGTACAGATCAAAAGTCAATGTTGCGAATGAGATGCACGTTGCCATTTAAAAAATACTACCCAGTATTTTGGGTGAATTATGTTAACACCATTTACACCACCTACCCATTAAGAGGCAAAAACAAGAAGACATTGTATTTCTCCCAATTTAAAAAAAAAAACATTGATGTTAAATTTTTACATTTTAGAAGTCATTTTATTTGCATTTTTCAAAGATATTGACTTTTAAAAAAAATTCTAATTGTTTGCACATTCAAATAATTGTTGAATGTTGAAAATATGTTGAAAGGTATTTTTACAATTTTGATCAAGCCTATTGGTTTTGAAAATGACTGTATCAACGTTTTGTAAAATATGCCATTTCTGACACAGGGGAGGCATATGGAAAATTTGACAGGTCAAGTGAGGCATGGACCCAAAAAGTTTGGGAACCCCTGGTTGACAGTGAATGCAGAGTGTTCAACAAAGAATGGACTGCAAAATACCCTTTTGCAGAGGTTGGAACAAAGGCTATATGTTTAATTTATAAGGAAAGGGTCTCAGTGTTCAAAGAATACAATCTCAGTTGGCATTTTTTTTACCAAACATGCTAACTGTGCTAGCGAGGAGTCATGTGGGGAGTGGGCTACTAGAGCTTCCCAACTAGCCATTAGTTTATAGGCTCAGCAAAATGCATTTTTCCGCCCTTCTACTATCCAAGAGGCCAGCACAAAGGTAAGCTACCTGCCAGCATATAAAATTGCTAAACAAAGCAAGCCATTCTCTGAAGGGGAGCTTTTGAAGGAGTGAATGATAGAAACTGCAGATATTCTTTGTCCAGGGAGCAAGAGCAAATTTGAGAAAGTAAATTTATAATGCAGAAAAGTTACCCGTTGGGTTGAACTAATCAGTGAAGACTTGTCTTGTGAGTTGAATGTCAAGTTTTATTCAGTTTTTAGTTTTTTATATTTATTTTTTTTCCTCTCAGGTTATCTTTAACCTTGAACTAATAAGCCTATGTTGGCCCTTCAGCAGCCTGAAGTGGCTCTCTATACAGTTTCAAAATTTTATGTGGCCCTTGGGCCAAAAAGGTATGCCCACCCCTGCTCTTGGAAGTGGATATGTTAACACTACCTAGGTGTTATCTATTGTTTCCAGATTCTTAGATACACTTCCATAGTCACCTCTATCTGTAACATTATGATCTAAGAGTGTACTTAAAGAAATTAGGTATTTATGGTGAGATATTTACATCTTCTGGACAATGTGTGAAAGCAAATCAAAAGGCTTAATAAATGTCAAGACATAAGTTTAAAAGTGAAGAATTTAAATCAAGGAATATTATGTTAAAATTGTACAATGGTTTGGGAAGACCTAATTTAGAATATTCTGTACAATTCTGGTCACCACGTTAGAAGAAGGATATTGTTTTTTATTTTGTTCAGAGATCTAATCACCTGTGTCTGTTAGTTAAATATTTGTAAACTAATTCAGCTATAAAGATGGGTTTTATCAGTTGTCTTTTAAAAGGTTTCCTAAACTATTAAACTATTGTGTAGAGTTGTACACACAAACATACAAAACTTATAAAGATGCAACCATTCAAAACGAGCAGGGTACACTGCAGTACAACGCGGTGGGCGTGTTGCATCAAAACACGTCATTGAGCTGTCACCAGAAAACACGCGGTTTCGAATCCTGATTGCTGCTGAGGGACAATCTTTATTCAATTAAGAATTTAAGTTGTATACTTTTTAATTTAAACTGTGTATTACAGCATGTTAATCATTAAACATGAGAAAGTTGGTATATTTTATGAAAGCAAGATTGCTCAGTTTGGCAAAAGTACACAACCTTCCACCATCATAAATATTTTAATTATGCAGAAATATTTTATGCATCAAAGTGTTTATGAAGATATTACTAATAGTATTAATAATGAATGACCTTGGACAAGCTGTAAATTCAAAGTATTACTCTGGACCACTTTCTTTGTAACCATCTTTGTAAACGAGAAGACTTTATTTTTTCATTAACAAAAAGTAACACCACAGCATTTCGTTGATCCGATCACATATTCGTTTGCAATCATACAAAGTAAGTTTAGAGAATCTCTGATTCACCATGCCTTTCACATGCTCATAAATGATATTGATTTAGGAACATAAACATATCATGTAAACTGTACTGTATATGGCTGGTATTTGTAGTTTAAAGAAAAAATACACATCAGTATTCCATTTCTCCCTAAACATTTTAAGCATCAAAGTCTTACATGTGGTTAATTCAGAAACATTTTTACGTGCTCCTTCTGACCATATTACGTTTATATACTTTGTGAGAAAAGTGATAGTTTTAACCTTTTCTGCAAATACACTGTCTGTCGCATGATGGCTTAATCTTGCGCTTTAAAAGCCTGAGGTTGGGTGCTCAAATCCAGTTATCGCCATTAGTTTTCTTTTAACAAATAAAGATTTATTTGGAAAACTAAAATAGCAAATATTATGGACACTATATTGACATTTTTTATATTTCTAAATATCAAAACATGTTCGAAGTTAAGTCATTTATTAATAACAACAAATAATTTAAAACTGCTACTGATATTATTACTGACAATAAATATTATCAACACTATATTGAATTTGTTGTTCTTTCTAAATATCACAAAACATTCAAAGTTAAGGGATTACCATTTTCCATAAATACTTGCGCTCTATTTTGGAAACGTTTTTACGTGCTCCTTCTGACCATATTGTTTATATACTTTGTGAAAAGTGATAATGTTTTAACCTTTTCTGCAAATTAGCTTGTTTTCGGCGTAGAAAAAGGCATACATTTCGAATTTGATTAACAGGAAATATAATATGGAATTGCATATCTAAAGAGCATGCTTGCCAGCGCGGTGGGGGGGAAGGTCATTTCATTGGAAGGTCCGCCAATTCTACTCTGGGAATGTAGGGGAGAGGAAAAGTGCCCATGATCTTTTCACTGATAAAGTTGTGTTAACAAAAACTACAGTATGCTTAAGAGTTGTTAAATCAGTTTTATTTATTTTTCGGCACAGACAGCCAGCCTGAACCACACCAGCTAGCCTGCTAGAGCACAACAATTCACACTCAACTACATGACAGATCACAGATCAGTCCCAGTGTGTGAGATATTGCTGTTTGGTCTGTGTTTGATCTTTGATCTGAGCTTTAATAGAGAGCTTATCTATATTAATATAACTATCGAGTGGTATTAAATACAACTTTTTTGTATAGATGACACTTTTCTAAAATTTATTTTAAAAATAAAAATGATTACAAACTAATCTTTCCACGTTTGATCCCATGAGGAAGTACAATACGCTCCTGCTTTGTTTAACGATGATATGAAAAATAAATCTAAATGGTGAGAAAGCTATGCTTAAAGTTAATTAAGGGACTTAGAAGATAACTATTTACATTGCATTGTCAGATTGTGAATCAATAAAGGCATTTAATTAAACATGTGTTAGCGATTTTAACCAAAATGGGGGTAATGGGGTTAGACCATTAGACATGCAATACACTTCCTCATGATCATCTTAGAATCTTTGAGTAAGCTGTAAGTTTTTTTTTACCTTTTAATTATACATTTTAAAAACTTTAATTTTGTAAATGCAACACACATTCCGTACAGATACAGTACAATCACATTCTCCTGTCTTCCCGTGGTGTAAAATGAATTAGCAGGTGATTGAGATAACAATGCATCGCCCACTGAGTGGAATGTTCCTTTTTACAAGTGTAAAAAGAGGTTCCTCTATAACTCTTCAGTTTACAGGGAAATTCCGCCAGATCCTCACAATATTGTCCAATAATACTCTTTTGGTATCTAATTTTTAGTTCAGCAGGATTTGCGCGATAAGCACATTGTTAAATGGGGATGACATTACCCACGTTTATATCACCGTACAACACTTGAGTCGAAGTGTCTGTTAATAAAACAGAGCGCCTTGCAATACATATACTGTATTGTATATGTGGGTAGTTGCGTCAGCCTGCATCGTTTGCAAAGGAACAAGTAATAGGTTTATTCCATGCTGAAAAGAGAAGAGAGAAAACACACTGTTTCGGCTGTGAAGCCTTCTTCAGGTATGAGGGTCTTCAGCTCAAAATGTAGGGCACTCTGAACGAGTTAAACTTTGATGCAGGAAAATTTATTTCCCAGAAGCTATACTGACACTGTCTCTGATGCAGCGATGCGCTGGTCAATTATATCGTTATTAATTTCTTTAGGCATGCAATTCCATATTATATTCTCTATTAATCAAATTCACGAGGAATGACAGCAGCCAAAAGCTTGGGAGAAATTAGAATCGTTTATTGTGATGTGGAGATTTGGCATAACCCGCTTGGCTGAGGGCCAACCGGGGAGGATAGGACCCCCATGCGACCAATTGGGTAGCTGCAAAGGTGGAGAGGGGGTGGAGGAGGGATGCAGAAAATGAACGAGGAAGAGGAGAGGGTGACGTTTGATATTTGTGAAGACCGGTTGCTTACGTCAGGATTAGTGAGAATTGCAGCAGCTGTGTCGAATGAGCGCGGCTGCCTTCATTCCTCCCGAACTTTCATTAAAAACTCCATTTCTAAAAGTATGCTTTTGTTTACTCTGATAGCGAGCGTATTCACAGAAAAGGTTAAAACTATCACTTTTCACAAAGTATGTAAACGTAATATGGTCAGAAGGAGCACATAAGAATGTTTCCGAAATAACCACATGTAAGACTTTGATGCTTAAAATGCTTAGGGAGAAAGTGGAATACTGGTGTGTATTTTTTCTTTAAACTACCAATACCGCCATATACAGTTTACATGATATGTTTATGTTCCTAAATTAATATAGTTTATGATCATCAGACACGTTATACTCCTCTTATTTTTATGCTCAGCTACTAAAATTTCCCTTTAGTTGTAAAATTCCATATAAGTATGCAATACTAAGCAGATTAAAATGTGCACAGTAAAGAGATTAAATGATTAAATCTTTCCACTGCCAACCAATGCACCACGAGTGCCCCTGTCGGTCATTTTGGCCAGCCAATCATTTACCGCGGTATGACGTAGGTAGTTGCAGCCATTCAAAGTGTGTGGTACAAACCCGTACTGCGCGCATCTGTAGTTTGCTGCACTAGAAAACAGCCATGTAGTTGATCAAATTCCCTGGCTTCTTTCATTAAATGGCTGGATGAGACCCTTGGATCAATCTACTATTAAAGATGTAAATCTGTGGAATAAATGGTCTGAATGGAATCATCTCATTTGTGACCTTAATTTTGTTTTTGTCAAATATTGTCAATTGCAGAAGGAGTTATTTAAAAGAATAATAATAATAATGGTATTATTTGCATATGAACTAAAAAAATAAATAACTGATCGTTTTCTCCAAATTATTGTTTTACGATAATATTAAATTTGTAGCTTCCCCAATCTACCTGTAAATTATGAACACATTAAACTGTTTAAACCCTAGCCAATTATTTTGTTATATCCCTGCTGATGTAAGATACTGTATATTGTCCTGTGTAGATGTTGTTTCACTGTAATTTGTTGTTCATTTTAGTTATATCAATTATTTAATTACCCTCAGCAAAATCACTTGTGTGCAAAATGTTTTTTTAAAAATATATTGACCCTAAAAACATTGCCAATTTACATAAAAAAACAACTACAGCAACACATTTTGAATGATGTGCTGATCTCTGTCTACCCCTGCCTTAAATTTTGTGATAAATTATCAGAAGAGACACAAGAGTAACAAGAAGATTGCAACCAACATAAATACCCTCTGAGGCATGACTGAATCCTTCTGACAAAAATAATTAACAAGGGTGCTTTTGTACCCTAGACCATTTGTTTTATTTTTTTTTATATGACAAGACACATTTTGACTGCCATTAAATGTATTCCATACAGCATTAAGCAGATAGATACTGATTCCTTATTGAAAACAACCAAGAAAAAAAAGCAAAACTTACTTCCATTACTTATTCTAGCTTATGGTGTTGAATGGATCTTGGCTGAGCATTGATATTGAGCTTTGTTTGTTTTTTGCTCAGAATAGAAATATTCCCTTCTATCTATACCTAAACTCCAAAATCAATTTTCTTGACATAATCCTTAGCTTGGTGCTACATGTACAATCTTTAGCGACAGTATCCTGAAGGTTTCCTGTCTCTACCATAAGGTCAGTTTCTTCTGTGAATTAAATGTTACTGAGCAACTTGCCCTTGAAACTGATGCCAGCTTGACAGTCCCTCAAATGTACTGTTTTAGATGAAACATTGAACAACTGTGAAGAGAAGATACAGCTTTGTTGAATGCTTACTGACATTTAAAGCTATTCCCTGAAGTCTGTTGTGTCACTGTGGGTGGTGATATGCTGCGATACAGAAAAGTCAGATAAAAGATCTTCATTATTCTTGGAGAATATACTTTCATATTCTACACAACATTTATCTCATTGTGCTTGAAATGCAAGTTAATGCCTAAGTCTCAGTTTTACAAGTACCATATTTATTTGTCTGTTTTTCAGTCCATTGTAACCTACTTACACAAGTACATATAATGCAGGAATTTAATATAAAATTTTATCACTCCCTTTTCTACAGTTACCTGGATAAAAATAATAAATTGTATATATTTAAAAAACAATTATCTTAAAGCTTCCATATTCTTCATAACCTATATACTTGCTTCTGGCCTTCACATTATTTTGTGTTACATTTTGTGAATATTGGTGAAGATCAAAGCTGAGATGTAATTTGAACATCAGTTTTTCCATGCATCTTTATCATATTGGAAGAGTGTAGTATACGTGGATAATTACTGAACAGGATAATTAAGGATAGAGGACTGTAGCTTTTGTCTGATTGCCGAAAACGTACAACAATGAATGTGATAGGCACTCATTGCAATTAACACTCTTATTACAGATAAGTAAAATTATAAAATTCAAATAGATATTCAGGAAGAATATGCAGCATTGCTACAGTTCAAGAGATATAATACTTAATGTAAACGTTATACTGTATATTTGATATACTTATTGAGGATATCTGTAAAGTGATTTTTATATACAGGGACTCTGGAATTATTGTCACCTCTTGATTAATATGAAGAAAAAAGAAGTCTAAAACAAATAATGAGTTAATAAAGCACTGAAATATATTTCCAACATAAGGAATTAATTATCCTGAATTAATGATTCAATGAAATCAACCAAGACAAAAAGAACTATAACATTATAAATTATTTTCTCCAAAATTAAAGAAATACAATAATTGGCACCTCTGTTTTTAGTACTTGGTGGAGCCTCTCTTGGCAAGGATAATGGCGGTAAGTCTTTTCCTGTAATCCTTTATAAGGTTAGTGAACACATTGGGAGGGATCCTAATGCAGAACATTTCCAGATCCTTGAGGTTTGTAGGTGTGTGCTTATGGACAGCCCTCTTCAGCTCAGACCACAGGTTTTCAATAGGGTTCAAGTCAGGGGATGAGATGGCCATGGGAAAAGCACTGATTTTCTTTTCTGTCAACTATTTTGATATTAAAGTGTGTTTTAGATTACCATCATGTTGAAAGATCCATCTTCGGCCAAGACGCAGCCTCCTGGCAGGAGCAACCAGGTCTTTAGCCAAAATATCCTCGTACTTTTTAGAATTCATGATGTGTTGATCTTATCCTCCACTGTATTTTACAGTAAGAATGATGCTCTTTTCGGGATATGCATACCTCTTCTTATGCCAAACATACCTGTGATACCTGTGGCCAAAAAGTTCAATTTTTGGCCACTCCCAGTCAAAGTGTTCAGCAAACTCCAAGCACTTCATTTTGTTCCTCCGCAACAGGAGGGGCTTTCTTCTGACAACCCTTCTGAATAGCTTGTTGGCATGGAGGTGCCATGGAGGTTATGGAGGTGTCGTCTAATAGTTGTTTTTGAGATGGGATTACCCTACGATGCAACATATCCTTGCATTTCTGTAGCTGAAACCTTTTCATTTTTCTTTGCCACCCTCACCATCCTTCTCACTGTGCGTGGGGACAAGATGGGCTTGCATCTCTTCTTGGCAAATTGGTGGTGGTGTTGGTGTTGGTGGTGTTGATTTTTTAAATTATTGCTTTGACAGTTGATATTGGTATTTTTAAATTTTTACTTAATTTTTGTACCCATTATTTGCTTTGTGAAGATCAACAATTGTTTGCTTCATTTCTGTTGTTAGTTCTTTGACCTTCCCCATGCTGATTAATGACAAAAGGTTTTTTTGTATGTGTTTTGTTATTTATATACCCTAGGGAAACAGGAAGTCACTAAAGTACACACACTAGTTCCTTAAGACAAAACTGAACTCAAACAAGTATAAAAAAATATTATTTTTTCAGATGCGTTTGATTTTATCTGAAGGGATCTTGAAGAGTGCCAATAATTTCGGTACCAATGTTTTTTTTATGTAAAACAGCATTACTTGTTTACAATTAGATCTTGAAATGCAAAAAAAAATGTTTTAGAAAAAAAGAACAAGCATTCCCCTAACATATGGGTATTAAATATTTGTCATTATCTATGCGGTTTATTTTATTATTACTTTTTTCTTCATACTTATTAAGGTGTGCCAATAATTCCAGAGTCCACTGTATATAATTCTTCTTAGCTAACTGTAATATATCTTAACTAATTCACAATACAAATGTAAGCATGCTTTTTACATCAATTGCTCATTAGACACATGCATTGGGTTATTTACATTTCAAATAGTGAGCTGATGGTTTTGTTGATTGTTTGAATAAAATTACTTATTGGAATAACAAAGTACTGAACTCAAGGCATACTGTATAATCTCATTAAAAAATTCCAGACATTTGGAGTTTGAATTGAGATAAAATGGTTCAAATGGGTTCATTAAGAAATATTTCAAAAACACATTTAAACTAGTACAGTATAGTTTGATAAACACAAGAGTAGAGAAAGTGAGAAATGAGTTGCTTACTAATTGAGATCTATGGACATGATGTAAGGTGTTGGAAGTTCTACTTAAACAGTCAGTAGACTTCTCTAGATAAACTAGATAAACTAGAAAAGCAGGTCTTTGAGAGACAGACCATGTCCTGGAAGAAATAAAGATCACCACCTGTCCAGTACTATCACATCTGTCTTGTCTATTTCCACAATCATTTTCCGGCTACAAGGAAAAATTGAAATTCCAGGAAAACATAACCCAGATTTGTGGAGAGTGACGGGAGCTTGCTTTCTGCATAAAAAATTATATATATGCTCAGAGGTCATTGGATGTAATAGCTGAAGATGAATGAAAGGTATAAGTTAGCCGAACAATGCATGTTGGGATGTTTCATTCATTGCTGAATGCTGCTTTGCCCTTATCACTAGACAAAAGATGCACTGTATGTGAATGTTAATTAGTTGGTGTAATGCTGACTGTTGCATTGCTCAAGCCAACTGATAGGTAATGCCGGCGTCACACTACATGGCTTTTCCTAGGATTTTCAGCTGTAAAATGTTCATTTACATAATTGTAAGAAAATCACAGCAAAAAATCTAGAGAGTTGCAGCACATGCCCGTTACCGTCAGTTGTGTAGTGTGACACCCCAAGCAATTCAGTCATAACACTATTAAGAGCCCCTATGTCTCTCTGTGACTGGTTTGATTTTCTCGTAGCGAGTCACAAGTCGTAGGGGTTGGCAGTGAGCCAGATGTGTACTTGTGAGATAATGTGCCCATTATATATACATTATAGGTTAATACTAATGTGTTTACAATATTTATTTTAAAGGTTTTTAATATTTTAACTGTGTTTTATTTTTTGTAAATTTGTTCTTTGTTTATAAAGAAGAATCATATTTTTGAAGATGTTTATTTGTGGAAAACAGTGCCTGTGTGACATTTTTCAAGATGTTTCCGTGCTTGTTCTCCATGTTGTTTGTTTACTTTCGGGCAGTGCTCCTCCTCTTATTCCAGTGTGCTCCACATTGATTGGCTGCCAAAATGAAGCGACCTCGTGGTACTTTCGCAGCCCAAATATGAGATTTGGAATCGTGTAATTAGTCACCCACTGCAATTCCTAGTTGTATAATTGGAGATCCTTTAGGACAGAAAAGGCAGCGAGATTCAGCAACTGCAGTCATTAAATTTGACATGCTCTCCAACTCAAAGTCATGTCGAGTCATGTATTGTGACACTGGCTGAAGTGATAGGTGTAGTACATGGTGATGTTGAAAGGATTTTTTTTACCTTTGATGCACATTGAGACAAACCTTACTGCTCAATGATACAATGCCTTGGCCAAGAGCCAACAGATTTTCCATTGTTGCAAGCCAATTTGGAATTGTGAATTTTCCAAAAGGACAATGCAAGAGCACACAGTTCCACGGGATTACCCTGGTATAATATCAATATTACAATGTCATGGCCTTTCCATGACCAGATTTTTCTCCTCATCTAAATCCAATACAATGCTATCTATCTATACAAACAACCCAATAATGCCATCAACATCAAACAAATACAACCAACATTCAGCTACAGCTACACAGGGAGAACAATGGAATGTCCCACTACAAGTCTATTTAGAGTTTCACATCTATGCATTAATGTCACCAGGGCTGTGTTATTGTAGCATTACAATATATCACTCTGTAATGATTACATTTTTATAGTGTGCAATGCTTCATACAGGAAGCTTGTCATGATTATATTATTTGTATTTTCCTTTATATTTTCTGGGTTGTAATCATGTACAGGACATGTTTAAAATATTTGATTAAATCAGTGGGTGTGAGCAGTACATTAAGTTTATATTGTATAACGATGCACATTGTGTGTTTCCTTTGAATATCTGTTGCACTGACACATCATCAGGAATTGGTAGTATCTAACATTCGTATGACTGAAAACACCCACCTTCATTTCAGGCAGTTAGGCAAACACAACTCAGCATATTTAGTTTTTTAACTAACAGTGGTTTGATGATTTCACATCAGCAAACTTCTGTGTCACCAAGAATAGCTATTTGCCTAAGCGTAGTCATGGTAGAGATTATGATGAATTGGTGGAACAATAAAAAAATAGTTTTCTTTCATTCTGAACCTTAACAAGAAAAACATATATCCAATGTATTTTAATTGTATCTTTAAAATATTGCTCTAGTTAGCACATGAGAAACTAGTTCAGGTGGGTAGCTACGTCAGCATGCGCAGGCTGCAAAGGAACAAGTGATAGGTATATTTCATGTTGAAAAGAGAAGAAAGAAAACCGAACGTTTCAGCTATGGAGCCTTCTTCGGTTGTCACCCAAAGAAGGCTCCACATGAGAAACTAGATGTACACATAAATTAGCAAAGACATGGCAGTTAAAACAGCATTATTAATTTCAGTGCTATTACCTTTTTAAAATATTATTATTCAGATTTTGAATCTTAAAAGAGATATCTTTATCAACTTCTCTAACCTAACCTGTTATGTACAAAAAATAAATAAGTAGGAAACAGAAACTCTCCCCCATTCTGTATTTAGTCTAAAATCATATAATTATACTATCATATTTTTGACTTTCATCTTTGAAATTATGTATCTTGGTGATACAGTTTATTACTTTGGTAAGGTTAAAGTGAAAACCCCAATAGAAACATTGAATGCAGAGCCATCATATTTTATCCTCTTTCTAACTCTGTTTAGAGTGCCTTTGAGTATTTCCATCTAATCATTAAGTAATTCATGATGTATAGGGAATAAGTGTCTAGTCTCACATCGGGGAACAAAAATATAAAAATAGTCAAAAAAGCATAATGATTTGTCAATAACAGAGATCAGTATTTGTCAATAACAATCTGTGTAATGTATACAGTCTACTATGTTTCCATATTTAGGGACTCATTAAAAACCATGTAAAAGTTCTCATAATGATGTACCATAACTGTAGTAACTCTAGTCTTTGTATCATGAATGCATAAAAACAAACATTATAAAAGGAGACTTCTAACAATCAAGAATAAAGAAGTTATTTTTTTGGAAATGCAATTTCCATTGTGAGCAAAAAGGAAGAGTTCTCTCAAATGTATTAAACAATACTGCAATATGAGATGGTTCCCCTGTTCCATTCACTACCGCAAGTTTAATTTGAAAGACACACCCATAACTCAATCTTGCAACTGCCCTTAACACCCTTGTGAAACTGGAATTAGTAACTGCCTTTTTTCATAGCTGAAGCAGATAAAAACCTTTGACAGCGAGAATTACAGTCCCTAAATTACTCTTCAGAAAGTGACATTTTTTGAGGTTATGGCCAGTACAAAAATTTATGACCAGTATTTTGAGTTGAAGGCAGATTTTGAATTCAAAGTATCCTAAGACTCCACCGTTTGTCAGAATTTGAAATAAACTGCTCCATTGTGTATTAATGCCTCTAATACACTCCACTGACCTACTAGGGTCATTTTGTGAATATGTCAATCTGTTATGTCCATGTGTCAGAACAGGGACAGCTGTAATAGATAGCAAATCAATATCTCCGTTATTATTGATTACCTGGTACAAAGTGCAAGGAGTGGGGGAGAACCATTGTGACAACATAGGGCTGTTTGGTATCCCTGATGTAACAGTTGCACAAATGCTAAGTTGAATAGGTTTGCTTGTTTATTCTTGAAGCAATGGTAAGTGAAAATGTATATACTGGTAAGAAGAAGAAAGATACATAAAAATAGGGGAGTGAAAAAAGTGCCATGTTTTATGTGAGTAAGGTTTGCATTTGATCATTTATTAAGAGTGGAATCTGTATTCATTTGAAATTACAATCTCTTAGTTGGCACCATAGCCTGTCGTAACTAGAACACATTTTGTTGTTTAATTAAAGTATTATTAGTTCTGCACACACTGGTTATCAATAATAATTAAGGTCAATTTAAAAAGTACTGTCCTACATCTACAAATGAAGTGAATGAGCTGTTCTGCAGTTTTGAGTGGCATGGATTAAAACTGAAAAAAAGTTAATTAATATGTTCATTTAATTTTTAATTTTAATACAATTGAGATTTGCACCTGTTGACACTGAGATACTTATTATTGCATTTTGTTCAGGGTTGTTTGTCGCTGTTTTCACAACCTTCGCTTTCTTATTAATACTCCAATTTATGAGACAGGATGCTTCAGATGTCAATAACTCAACCAACAAATGACACAGAGCCTTCAAATCACGGACATTTTAAATTGCCATTTGTGAAATTTTCACAGCTTTTATTTAAACAATATCTAGTACCTCGTTACATTTTTACAAACCTTTGTTTGAATAAAGCGGATCCCAGGTGTAAAATTATTTAGCATTATGCTACATTTTTATTCATCAGTCAAAGCGTTCTGAAGACTATCAAAAACATAAAAATGTAACAATATTGTAACGCACGATGGGCGATTGATTCTTTTAATTTAAAAAGAAAACCATTATTAGAAACAATACCTTGTCAATGCCTAAATTAGACATTGCGTGACTAGTTATTAATATTTTTATGTACGAAAAACAGGTGATTTTTCTTCCTTGTGATCAGCTTAGAATGGCACTGGACTTTAAAATTTCTGCCTGCCTTTAAAATTTAATAATAGAACATCTTATAATAGGCAATAATAGGCATCTTCTCACCCCTATAACCAAAATGCCAAAGACTAAAATGGCTTAAGTGACATACAGAGTCACTTTAAAGGTACCCGCCTACTTAATATTTTCATTGACAAATAGTAACACCACAGCATTTAGTTGATCTGATCAAGTATTCGTTTCCAATCATACAAAGTAAGTTTTGAGAATCTCCAATTTACCATGCCTTTCACGTGCTCATAAAAAAACGATATTAATTTAGGAACATAAACACATTATGTAAACTGTATATGGCTGGTATTGGTATTTTAAAGAAAAAATACGCACCAGTATTCCCTTTCTCCCTAATCATTGTAAGCATCAAAGTCTTACATGTGGTTATTTTGGATACTTTTTTACGTGCTGCTTCTGACCATATTAAGTTAGTTTATATACTTAAGTGTATAATGAGAAAAGCGATAATGTTTTAACCTTTTCTGTGAATTCACTCATTATCGGTGTAAACAAAAGCATACTTTTAGAATTTGATTAACAGGGAATATAATATGGAATCGCGTATCTAAACAAATTAATAACGATATAATTATATTCATACACTGTGGCACAAACAGTAGTATAAGACTTTCTATTGATATGTGTACAGCTGTTTCACTGCTGTCCATGTGACTGCGTCCATGGTGTGATGGCTTAAGCGTGTGCTCTACATGTCTGAGGTCTGAAATTCAAGCCCTGCTGTCACCATGAGCTTTCTTTTAACAAATACACATTTCTTTGAAAAGCTAAAATAACAAATATTATGGACACTATATTGACATTTTTTATATTTCTAAATATCACAACATGTTCGAAGCTATGTAATTTATTAATAACAACGAATAATTTCAAGCTGCTACTACTGTCGTTATTGCTGATAATAAATATTATCTACACTATATTGAATTTGTTGGTATTTCTAAATATCACAAAACACATTTTAAAGACCTCGCCTTGCGAAAATTCACAGCCTCTACATAAAACTATCATTGAGATAATTCTCTTTTTGTAAACCTCAGGTTTTTCATCGATGCATAATTATGCACTAACTGGAACACTGGGGGACCGCTGTGTACACACGTTCACAACACGAGAAATACTGCTCAATGTGGATTCGTGCGATAAGAACCATAGGAAGCAAAGACGGTTACAAAGAAAGTGGACCGGGGTAATAGTTTGAGCTTACAGCCTGTCCAAGGTCATTCATTATTAATACTATTAGTAATATATTCCGTAAAGACTTTGATGCATAATTAAAATATTTATGATAAGGTGGTAGGTTGTGTGCTTTTGTCGAACTGAGCAACCTTGCTTTTATAAAGCATACCAACTTTTTAATTTTTAATGATTAACGTGCTGTAATACAGAGTTTAAAATTCTTAAAAGTCTAAAGAGTATACAACTTAAATTCTTAATTGGACAAAGATTGTCCTTCAGCAGTGACCGGGATTTGAAACCATGCGTTTTCTGGCGACAGCTCAAATGCTGTACATGAGGTTAAGCTTTATTAGATCCACCTGGCGGTGAATCCAGATACTATTATCATAACTGCAGTATTATACGGTATGATGCGATATGACATGTAATGACGTATTGTGATGCGATACGCCCACCGCGTTTTACCGCGTTTTACCACAGCGTACCATGCTTGTTTTGAATAGCTGCATCTGTATGCCATGGAGCTTCTGTAAACGGATTTCACTGCCCCCCAGAGTGTCATCCACTGCAGGATTCTTTTCAGACAGCAGAAACATTGGCCAGGTGAGTCTGTGCATCAGGTTGTTGTGAACTTGGGGGCCTTAGCCTTATCTTGCCAATTTGGTGCAGTGTAGGACAAGTTTAATAAGATACCGGCCAGTGGAGCACACAAATAACGCAAAAGTAAGAGAAAGATTGCTTACAACACTTGATGACCTCACGCTGAACAAGGCTATTCAAGTAGCATTTCAAATGGAAGCTGCCACTGCCATGTCCTCTACACTAGCGTGCTCCCCTGCTCCTTCTCCTGCTCTCACCGCCTGCCATGTGGAGCAGCCTGTCAGCCCAGACTCTCTCAGACAAGACGCAGACATGCTGCACACGCTGCAGTTGTGTGCATCTCCTCCCAGGAGCTGCGGGAATTGTGGTTCACCCTCTCACACCACCAGGGCTTAGTACTGCCCTGTGTTGACAATGAGGCAAGTATAATCACTTTGTCAAGGTTTACCTTCAGTGCCAGCCCGCCCACGGCACTCAGCTTCATCTTCGCTGTTGTTTGCTCCCACCATTGTTCACACAGTGAACGCTTCACCCAGAGCTTTCAAAACGTGAGCTGGACGGTATGTGCATTCCCCTGCTGCTGGACACTGGGGCCTTAGTCTCTATCCTGAATCTTGTGGCACTTGCACAGGCCATAGTCTCATTTTTTTTATTTCAGATTTTATTATTTAAGAAAGTAGTTCAAGTTAGCAAACTCTAAAACATGGTGTTGTACCTTAATTATTACAATAATCTTGATGTATGTTTAGGAAATTGTACACATACTACAATAATTTTACAGAATATATATCTACTTAATTTTTTATGTAAATGTATGTCACTTTTCTTGCACTTAAGGTACGATATTTTTGTTTTTATGATGGAATCTCCTCATGTGCGATGGACGTGCCAAAATACTTTGTTCACAAATGTTATTGTTTTCTAGTTATAATTACTTTAAGAACTACAAGAAGATCATCAATTTTAATTTTGGAATGTAAACAGGCATGTTAGTTAAACATGTTTAGTGTACTGTTATTGATTAAAGTCTTAAGGAGATAATGTCATGCATGACCACTTTTGGAATTTGCTCACTTATCTTTACTGATGATGTAACTGATGATAGCAGCAGCAGAATGGATAACCTAAAGTACTATTATATTCCATGGATTAATTATTTTAATGATGCTTTTTGTTAATTTGTTGTCTTTCTATTTTTTTAACTGATGTGATGGTGCATTCAATGCTCTTACTATTGTCATTTAATTATAATCACAGTGTATCAGTGACTTTAATGCGCTACTGAGTCCAAACACTTGTGGGCATACTTTTGGATTTCCAGAGACTGTGTAAGATCTCTTATGTTAAATTCAAACAATTTGTTTTTAAACTGAAAGGTAGTGGTGTTGGAAATAAAATTTATCTAATTTTAATAAAATCATCTATATTATAGAAAGACCTACAGTATATGGTGTCTCTGTGTTATAGTTTGCTCTTTAGGAAACTTAAACTCTTAACTTAACTCTAAATTAAAAAATGAAAATAAAGAATTATAAGTAATGAAAATTACATGATAAAAATGGCTTAAGATGAGTTATGTGTCAAGGTAGCGTAATAGCACAAACACAACTGTACTTTATTACTTAATTTTCTACAGGAAATCTTGTAGAAGGTTCTGATTGAGTTGGGCTGGTATAAAATGAGAGACTGCATATTGAGTGCTCTGGACTGGTTGTTTCTCCCCCAAAAAAAGATGAATGGGGAGAATTTTTAGTGTCAGTGAATGTCTAGGAAAATCCAGCCCCAGCAACCTCAACAATTTCAATGCCCAGCTGGTTATCTCAGCCAAAAAGGACAAATGCAGACAAATTTGTGATAAAAGATAAAAGAGTATTCAGATATTTAGATCTTATATGAAATCAAATAAAGTTACTCAGTGATGAAATGGTTAGCATTGCTGTCTTGCATGGAGGGGGTCCTGGCATGCTACATACAGTATACTGTACATTTAATTACACTGAAATTCATATAGAAGATGTAACTGGTTTCTGATGTAGCGGCAATGCTTGTTAATAAGACAGAATTAAGCGTTGGTATACTCCTAAAGGAGGCCCCATCTCACCCTCCATCTCTGTGGTGCAACCACAGAGAAAGAATTCATGCAAGCTGATTTAAGATGTTTTTCTTTTGATAAGAAGCAAGCTCCCAGACGGGGATGCAATTAGCTAAGCCTGGCTATCATGATCAATGGTCATCCACTGGCGCCTATCAGTCTAGGGAGTGCCGAATGGACATCTGGACTGCATTTCTAAGTGTCAAGAGTAAGTGACTTATATCTCACCTTGACCAACCAATCAGGGACTGGCAGGGCGTGGTAATACCACGTGGGTCTCCAATGCCCGCCAAACTCTCAACCAATCAGCACACATCTGGGTCTTGATCAAAAAGGGAGTGCAAGCTCAGTTCTGGGCTCTCCTTGGCCATTTTCGCGCATCCTCAGAGACAATCACGTGACAACTGCTGTTGTCTGCAAAAGGACTTGGACTTTGTTCTAAGCGCGAGGCCGAGGATCCCGTACGTACTCAGAATTCTACCAACGTGAATGCTCCGCTTGATCAACGGCAGCCTACAGTTGGACCCTCGTCGACAACCTGAATAGCTTATTCAGAAGCAGCGCTGGACCGGGAACGAACCAGTTTCTTCCCAGGCAAAAGAGTGACTTGTGAGGACTCGCGGTCACACTCTGTGCATAGAGACTTTCTACTAGCCAGCCGGACTGCTGGTAGATCCCCTCGGAGCAACGACTGCCCTGCGCGCCGCAGTCAGATTCCTCCGCCCGTCCTACTCCGAGCTGCACCTCGACTGGTTGGCCGGTAGCCAGAGGACGCCGACACAACGCCCATTGGACAACCGCTGGAACAGAGGCTGCAACAGAGCCTGTCAGCTGGTTTGGTGTTCGTGCCGGGAAATTCCAAATCCAAACACAGTGGATAAGTAAACCCCATGTTCTACATTGCGTCTCGAGAATTTAATTGTACCTCAACACAAGTTGTTATCAATTTAATTCATGAATAATGTATTTACTTCCGAGTTTAGAGTAACAGTGGGTAATAACACTGATTAGCAATTTGGTAACCGAACGATATATATTGACATATATTCTCTGTTGTGTATCTCTTTGTGTTTGCATCTCTTTGCATTATATACCTTGTATATTGATAACCCTCACAGTAAGATCTGCCGCTCGTATCCAGGCAGACTAGTATATGTTTGGTGCACAGTTTATATTAATAAATGTATCTCGTGTATTGAACCCGTGTGTGTGCATTGTTAGTTGTTCTGACGATTGATTTTCTAAAAGCCCCAACGAACAACCTCGTGATTACTGCTACAATTGATAATTGTCTCAGTAAACCCATCAAACCACTACACTGATAACATTCAAAAACATCAAAATTATTCACCTTCAAACATTTCATTTAAATACATTAAAAATAGAACAAGTAGAAAAGGTGAACATAAAGCAAGGCAAAAAAATATTTAGCTGAAGTGTTTGGATAATTAGGTAATAGTTTATTAAATTATTTTCAAGGAATAGAAAACTGCTTGTAAAATGTACTTCATATCACAGTAGATTGTATCTCTGATTATTTTACTGTTTGTGAATTATGCATTAGATAGCATTACCCAACACAATCAGAAAGCTATACTGTAATTACAAACAACATTGCAATAGAGCAAAATCAGGTCACAAATTATATGTAATGACATTTATTGTATGAAATGCAGCCATCTAAAATAGTCTGGGTTCTACTGCAGAGAGGTGTGTTTTAGGTAAAAAGCATAAAAGGTTGTCTACAGTGCAACTGTTTAATCAGTAAAGTGGTTAAGGAGTTCCTGATACACTTCAGCCATAATGCTTTGGTATTATGTCTGTCAGAAGCCAAATATGTAATAGAAACAAAAGTAAAGCAAGTATAAAATTTTAAATCCATTATAGCCATACACAAAAGCAAATTACTCTTTATAAATACTGAAATAAATCAAAGCTGACAAAGCTATTAGCATGCTATTCCTTATCACAAGTAGTATGAATTTCCTGCCTAAGAAATTCATACTAAATTTATATTATATACAGAATCCAACAGTGCAATTTCTAAGTATATTCATAACTTCAAGAAGGCACATATGCACTGAAACTTTCTATGTGAATTACTAGTATCTTTAGTAGATATCAACTGGTTTGTAGAAATTATTTTCTAAATACAATATATATGAATATCAAAAACATAACACTCAATTTATGCATTTATGCACTAGTGAAAGTTGATAAGGCACAGGTGTGCCTAATGGGGTGTGCATCCACAGTGCTTATGTGCCACTGAAAGAAGCTGGTCTGTCTAAGATCCCACAGGGCCATCACAAAAACACATAGGAACTTCTTGTTCTCACATCAGGTCCTTGGTGCTTCTCTCCCATATGTCCCAATTCACTGCCATCCAAGTAATCTGTTCCTGATTCCGTCAAGGGACGCTCTTCTTGATCATTGGCACAGACTGGAGGACAGTGATGAAGCTTGCATCTCTTGAGTGTCCCTTGGCTAGGCTTTGTGGTGGACAGTGGAAAAATTATTTGCCACTGTTGGAAGGAAGAAGAGGTGCCCAGTTTCAGGGAGCACTGGGTAAGAGGGAACAAGCATTTTTTGGCTGCTTTCAATGAACCAGGCAATGTGAAGTGTATGTGTTAGTCTATCCAAATAGCAGATGGATCTGTGGCAGAGGTAAAACAGCCCCTCATCCCGTTATAGGAACTCCAGCCACAGCAACAAGTTTCCTGAAAAGTAGAAACACTGATGAGTCCTTTAAAACACTGTGCTCTGCTTCAACAACTGCTGTTGTCCCTCCAATGCATGTGGACTTCCTCCCCCATATCCATGCTTAGCTTTAACCCAGTAGGCTGCAGTTGCTCACTCTTTCTACTATCAATACAAAGCCTTTCAGCCATTCAGGTGAGCTATCAGCTCAAACTTGGTCTTAAAAGCCTCTGACAGACCTTGCCTGGTGTCTTGCCCAACCTTCACTCTTTGTCCGGTGCTTCAGACTCCCTCTGTTCGTTTCCCCCTTCACCAGACCCTAGTAAATCCTGGATTAGGTGCCCTTGCCTACACTCATTCTCCCAGCAATGCTGTACCAATTCAATCTCTCTCCCCTTGCAGTGACATTTAGTAGTGAATACAGTTGGTCATATCTCCCCCACCTAAGCATGTACACAGCTTTCTGAATTCCTATTCATGGATTTTCTTATCCAAACTAGACTCCTTTTTAAAGTCTTGAACCAGCTCCATGACTATGATCTAACCTTGAACCAGCTCCATGCCTATGTGTGAAAATCTGCTTAAGTGCTCACTGACAAAAAACATGCATTGAGCTTAATCTTTGGTAAGTGGTTCCATCACACTTCTGGTCCAAATCTGCCATAATGGGTGTCTTTCTTAACTTCAGGTAAAAAACGCTATTCCCACTATTCCGATAGTGATGTAGTGATTCACCCTTTCTCCCTAGCAGTGTTGACAGAAGGAATGCAAGAGAACAGGCTTGCAGGCTCATTAGGGTTTATTGCCCTTAATGTTTACACATAGTAGTGCTTGTCACCTTCAAAGGGCAAGGCCAAAGAAAAACACCTAACAATGAGTGCAGGGCGGAATTAGGCCAATACCCATTGCTAATTAATATACAGAAAAGAGCAATTAAATATTGGTTACACTTGTCCAGATCTGTGACAAGGTCTCCTAAAACCACAAGGCCCTGATGAGTCCAGAAATAAACCCTTTAACCCAGATGGTCCTGAAGCTCACTGACACCCACCAATCTCAGGGTAGCACAACCAAAACAACAGAAATCAAAGTCAACCAAATGACAACACAACCATACAACACTATCCCAATGGGACACACAAAACACAACACAAACATGAATGCTTCAGGACCCTAAAAACATAATAAACACTAGTTGAGTATCTCAGCAGGGTTAGAGACAGCAAAGTGAAAATGACCCTGATGATGTACAGGTTCAGTGACTATAGCCTGGCCACTGAAACTAGGTGATACAGGCAGACCTGGGTACAAAGAGAGAACAGGCTGTGCTCCCACTTCAAGCAGGGAGAAACAGAGGTAGAGATGCATTTTCTGCTGCTCTGTGAGAAATACTCTGGGATTTGTCAATCATTCTTACCTAAAATAACATATCTAATCCTAGAATTAGAACACCTGCCAGAATCAGAACACCTGCAATAGAGCTGGCATCCCAGTACATGATCTCATGTCACAGCCTGTCTCACTATAATGTTTTTTTGTGTTGTTTTTAAATGTCCAATAATGTTTGTATTGTAATTGTCTGTAAATGCTGTGCTAATTGTATCTGCTTTGGTAAGAAAATTAATTGGTCATACACATAAAGCTCTTTCAATTTGAATTTTAGAGAGTGTGGCATCCTCTGAAAGCAAAAAAGATTAGAGAAACTCCCCCTCCCTTCTATATGGTGGGGATAGAGGAAGGAGTAAGCCTGTATTGAAGAAACAGGGTGAAGCCATAGGGGCAGTTCAACACTGCAATATTTTTTACACCCCTCACTTGTTCTGGGCCTTTCTTCAACTTTTTCCCTGAGATGTTTTAAAAATTAATCAGTCTTCATGGCTGAATCTTTGCTTGAAATTCACAAGCTCACTAAAGCTCACTGAAAAACCTTACAGAGACGGATGTCGGAAATCACGTTTACCATCATTATTGCACGTATACAATTATTTGTGTGTGCCACAGTATGAAATCATGACTTTTCCATTTTACTTTCATTTTAATTAGTATGTAATTAATCTTTTTACTTCTCTCTTTTATTTTTTTTAACTTTGAATGTATAGAGTATATTATATACTGTATATAACAAACATAAATTGCTTCTTAAAAGACTCATGACTGCAAATTTTAAAACAATAAAATGTGAAAGTTGTGCAAAGAACTTAATACTTTTGCAAGGCACTATATATTTCAAAATTCCAATGTCAACTAACATACTGTACCAAGGGATCTGAAAAAATGTTTTTTTATAGTTGCTACAAGACATTCTGCAGTACCAATAATTTCCTGTCACCGACTTTCAATAATAAAACTTTATTTCTGAAGAATGAATTCAATTTTGTATTATTTTTCAAGTAATTTATTTTAGGGCAGGGTGACATAGTGGGACAGTGGTTAGCCTTGCTGCCTAGCAAGACTGGGGCCTTGGGTTCAATTCCGAACCAGGAGTCCTATCTCTGTAGTGTTTATATGTTCTCTCCAACTTAAAGTGGGTTTCCTCTGGGTGTTGTTTTCCTCCCACAGTCCAAAAACATAGTAATAGTAATAAAATAGTAATAAACATAGAAATTGGCTTCTCAGAAAATTATCTGAGAGTGTGTTTGTGACAGTGTTTCTACCCTGTGGCATCCCATCCAGGGTGTACCCAGCCTTATACCCATTGGTTGCAGAGATATGCTTTGGGTTCACTGTGACCCTGATCTGGAAAACGTATTTAGAAAATACATGAATGGGTTTTAGGGCAGCAATATGGCTGAAAATATCTGTCACAAAAATATTCCAGATTTTGTGACTGCCTAATTTATTAGTAACAACTATAGAATTAGCCAGTAGTTAATATTTTGACTCGTTAATTCTTCATATCACTTGTATGAGAGTGGCTTTTTTGACATCTTAATTTTTCAGATGTGTCTGTTTATCAGATTCACCTATTAATTTTGCAAGGTCTCATCTACAATTAAGCTAAAGTAACATCATAATATTTCAGTGCTCAGTTAATTTTTGGCAAAACCCTGGATATATAAATATTTACAAGACTTTCAAGAGAAAGCACAAAAAAATCAACAACAAGCCTTCGTTTCACACAGATACTCCAAATTTTATGGACAATTAGCACTAGGTTTCCTTAAAGTTTGAATGAAGTCACACTAATATATTCTTTGTACGCAGTTCTGGAAACCTGAATTATCAAATTGGATGCAATACAATGCAATAATAATGGAACAGCTATGTCTCAGTTGTTTTTTGATGGTTTGCACTGTGGAAGTGTGGCTTATAAACCAGTCAGAGACAGAAAATAGTGCATGTATTCACAAGAAACAGAGATGTACAATGATTCAGAAAAAGGGGTCTAAATGGATAAATGGAGTCAGGCTAGAGCTGGGAAAAATGTTGCTCTTCAATTGGATCAAAGGGGAAAAGCATTGCTCACTTTCCTACAGATGCAGCCATTCAAAACAAGCGGGCGATACCGCATTATTTTGCAGTGCGCTTGACGCAGTTAACTGCAAGTTACGGTATTAATACCGTAAATTCTCGCATAGTTCCGCATAATACCACGTGTTACCGCAAGTAAAATAATAGTATCCGGAATTTCCGCAAGGTGGAGCTAATAAAGCTCAACCTCTCATGTTTGAGCTGTCACCATCAAAGTCTTTACCGAAGATATTACTAATGGTATTTATAATTAATGACCTTGGACAAGCTGTAAACTCAAAGTATTGCCCTGGTCCACATTCTTTTTTTCATTGACCGTCTTTGTAAAAGTAACAACACAGCATTTCGCAATCACTCATTTGTTTCCAATCATGCAAAGTACGGTCATTTTTGGGAATATCTGATTCACCATGCCTTTCACATGCTCATAAAAGAGATTGATTTAGGAACATAAACATATTACCGTATGCAAACTGTACTGTATACAGTATGTATATGTATATTTAATGTCTTAACTGTGCCCGTTTAAGTATTGAATATTTATATGGAATTTTACCACTGAAGGGAAATCTTAGTACCTGAGCATAAAAAGAATAGGAGCATACTGTAACGCGTGTGAAGGCCATAAACAATATTAATTTTGGAACTTAAACATACAGTATATGGCTGGTCTCGGTACTTTAAAGAAAACATACACACCAGTATTCCATTTCTCCCTAAACATTTTAAGCATCGAAGTCTTTAACTAACGTGATACCGGAGTCAACAAGCATACTTTTTAGAATTTGATTAAAAGGGAATATAATATGGAATCACGTATCTAAAGAAATTAATAACGATATAATTATATTCATGTACCGCAACACAAGAATAGTACACACTGTACATTGTCTGTTGCAACGTAAATTGCAAAAATGCACTTGGAATCTGTCCAAGCCCTACTTTGTCAGGCATTTTCTTTTACTGCAACGGACATAAAAACTCCCTTGCTTTTAACAGAGCGTTTCATTAATTCTAACTACGAAAATTATTTAAACTGCGACACTTATCATTCAACCAGAGCTCGAATTGTCACAAGGATCCTCTAGAGCACAGCAAAGACTGTATTAAAAGAATCGCGTATCTAAAGAAATTAATAAGATATAATTATATTCGTGTACTGCGACAGGGCTGTGTAGGGCTGTTTCACCTCTCTCTTCATGTGACTCTATTCAAAAGCCATTTAGCAAAGAGGGGATGAGAAGATTGAATAACTAGTATACTTTACATCTTTTTTTCTGAACCGGGGAAAATCTGATCATGTTTCTCTATAACAATAATAAAAAAACTTTATTTTACATATCACCTTTAAAAGTGGCATCTCAAAGCAATACAGTAGATGTAAACCACAGATTACAAAGTAAATACCCAGACAAACGCAAATTCGTTTTTAATAAAATGCTTTTATTCATTCAGCAGAGAGAGAGCGGAAAACCTGGGCGTAGCAGCTGTTCCTTTTTCTGATCACTCGCTCTCTGGATAAACGTCTCGCCTGTCCTGTTCTTTGTTTTCCTAATTTGCCGATTATGCCTTCTGCGATCCACTCCTGCCCTCACACCTAAAGAAGACTATTTTAAATTTCTTTGCGCGGTCCATTGTGCAATTAACCCTTGTATGTGCTGTCCTTAAGGTGATATCACATAAAGGTGATATGTAAAATAATGTTTTTTTATTATTGTTATAGAGATTATTAATTTCTTTAGATACACGATTCTTTTAATACAGTCTTTGCTGTGCTCTAGAGGATCCTTGTGACATTTCGAGCTCTGGTTGAATGATAAGTGTCGCAGTTTAAATAATTTTCATAGTTAGAAATTATGAAACGCTCTGTTAAAAGCAAGGGAGTTTTTATGTCCGTTGCAGTAAAAGAAAATGCCTGACAAAGTAGGGCTTGGACAGATTCCAAGTGCATTTTTGCAATTTACGTTGCAACAGACAATGTACAGCGTGTACTATTCTTGTGTTGCGGTACATGAATATAATTATATCGTTATTAATTTCTTTAGATACGCGATTCCATATTATATTCCCTTTTAATCAAATTCTAAAAAACACATATATTTAAACCCAGTACTGTCTGGCGGAATAAACTGAAGAGGTTAGTTAATGCGACACAGAATTACTTTCCACCCCCTCTACATTCTCAGAGTAGAACAGACTAACCTTCTAATGAAAGACGGTCCACCCCCCACGGACAGGAAAAGTGCCCACAGGCACTTAAACTTAATATGGTCAGTAACGGTTAACAGTAACATGGTCAGAAGGAGCACGTACAAACGTTTCCGAAATAACCACATGTAAGACTCTGATGCTTAAAATGTTTAGGGAGAAAGTGGAATACTGGTGTGTATTTTTTCTTTGAACTACCAATACCAGCCATATACAGTCTGTAACGTAGGGATTTCTATATGTCTTTATTTAGTGGTTACATTAGTGACAAAGGCTAAACTTTTAGCTTCAGTAACGCGTACATATCTCCCCTTTTTATAAAACGACATGGTTGAAAACTGTTCCAGAGCCACTGTTGTTTCATCAGTGAAAAGTACATCATGAAATGCGTCTCCCTGTTCAATCCACTGGAAAAAAGAAAAGGAGCATAAAGCGTCTGATGGTCATAAACGATATTCATTGAGGAACAGCATCAGAGATATGTTTTTAACTGCACTGCATCGGAGAGAATACCATAGTGTGTTTTTTTTTTTTTACTCCCTGGCGGAAACTGGCTTCCATAAGAATCAGTATGGCTCAGAGATTAAATAAAACTTCACTCGCACCAAACAAATGTATATTTCTAAATATCACAACATGATCGAATTTAAGTCATTTTAATAACAATGAATAGTCACCTAGGCGTTACAAAATAAACATTTATATTGATTTAAATCGCGTTTTGATTTAAATCGCAAACGCGGGTTTAAATATATGTGTTTTTTGATTCACAATCAGACAAATGCAACTTAAATTGATATCTTTGTCTTCTAAGTATCTTAATAAACTTTCGGCATAGCTTTCTCCCCATTTAGATTTATTTTTCTTAACTAGTATACTTTAGATCTTTTTTTCTGACCCGGGAAAATCTGATCATGTTTCTCTATAACAATAATAAAAAAACATTATTTTACATATCACCTTTATGTGATATCACCTTAAGGACAGCACATACAAGGGTTAATTGCACAATGGACCGCGCAAAGACATTTAAAATAGTCTTCTTTAGGTGTGAGGGCAGGAGTGGATCGCAGAAGGCATAATCTGCAAATTAGGAAAACAAAGAACAGGACAGGTGAGACGTTTATCCAGAGAGCGAGTGATCAGAAAAAGGAACAGCTGTTACGCCCAGGTTTTACGCTCTCTCTCTGCTGAATGAATAAAAGCATTTTATTAAAAACGCGTTTGCGTTTGTCTGGATATTTACTTTGTAATCTGTGGTTTACATCTACTGTATTGTTTTGAGATGCCACTTTTAAAGGTGATATGTAAAATAAAGTTTTTTTATTATTGTTATAGAGAAACATGATCAGATTTTCCCTGATTCAGAAAAAAGACGATTAAAATCTGTAATCTTTCCACTTGTATGTCATCGGAAAATACAAGAAGTTTCTGCTTTGTGTAAGGATGGTATCAAAAAGTAATCTAAATGGTGAGAAAGCTGTGCTCCTCAAAGCGCTTTACAGGATAAAAACAATAACAACAATAGTGGCTGGGCAAATGATTTTTTTATAGAAATACAAAATGAGATATAATGATGTGTTCCGGCTAAGACATTAACGAGTACAACCCCCCTCTCTGCGGGAGTGCTGGCTGTGACGAATTAAACCGGTTTCACAGGTATTTTCAAAGTAGAAGGGGGCGAGATTTCCAGCTTAATTTTCGTGTTAAATAATTTTTTAAAATTAAAATTCATTCTATACAGCAATCGCATATTTGGGTACCGTTTCATAAAACTTTCATGCTTAAAATGTTTAGGGAGAAATGGAAGACTGATAATGGAATGGAATGAATGATAAGTGTCGCAGTTTAAATAATTTTCGTAGTTAGAAATTATGAAATGCTCTGTTAAAAGCAAGGGAGTTTTTATGTCCGTTGCAGTAAAAGAAAATGCCTGACAAAGTAGGGCTTGGACAGATTCCAAGTGCATTTTTGCAATTTACGTTGCATTGTCCATTGTGCTGCTGTAATACAGTTTAAAATAAGTCTAAACTGTATCAGCTTTATTTATGGGTTGCAATTTAGAAAAAGTCAAAAACCGCACTCAAAATGCAGTTTAGAGCTTTCTGGCAAGAGGAGACACCCAAATTAATAATGTAACATGCCACTGATTGTGCATGAACAAAGTTATACTGCTATTTTCCTTAGATACGCGATTAAAAAAAATAATTTTTTTGAATCCCCGGCGGAACACATTCCATAAGAATCAGCGCTTTTATATATCGCCTTTAAAGGTGGCTTCTCAAAACGCTTTACGGGATAAAAACAACAATAACAGCAACAACAACAATATTGTATTTCATTGCACTTTGAAAACCAAGTAATAACTTAACTATATGTGCAAACGTTTTATGATATGTCGCTGTTGTGAATGTCTGTGGAGTGTATCTTATTTGCCTGTCTGTCCTGGCTCTCTCGCTCGCCCTCCCCCCCTCTCTCCCTCAATTCAATTCAATTCAAGGTGCTTTATTAACATGACAGATGGGTACAATCAGTGTTGGGTATTTACTTTGCTTTGAGATTCCACTTTTAAAGGTGATATATAAAATCAAGGCTTTAACTTGCTTTAACTCCGCAAGTCTGAGTTCTCGTGTCTATCCTATCCGAACCCGAAAGTATTACAATATGTATCTTTATAGCAGGTGGTGTACAACTTTTTATTATAGATTACACTTTTATAAAATGTATTTAAAAAATAAAAACGATTACAATCTAATCTTTCCACGTTTGATCCCAAGATCCCAAAAAAAATCAATCTAAACGGGGAGAAAGTTATGCTGAAAGTTTATTAAGATACTTAGAAGACAAAGATATCAATTTATGTTGCATTTGTCTGATTGTGAATCAAAAAACAGATATATTTAAACACGCTTTTACGATTTAAATCAAAACGCGATTCAAATCAATATAAATGTTTATTTTGTAACGCATAGGTGACTATTCATTGTTATTAAAATGACTTAAATTCGATAATGTTGTGGTATTTAGAAATATAAATTTGTTTGGTGCGAGTGAGGTTTTATTTAATCTCTGACCAAGGGAAACGTTTCATTTTTTCAAAGAAATGTTTGTTAAAAAAAAAGTCATGGTTCCAGTGGGATTCGGTCACAGACCGTGTGACATGGGAGTCAGGAACCTAACCCACAGCGCCACTGGCAAGGTCACACACAGAGTGCTGAAAAAGCACTACAGAAACATTATCAACAGACAATGTACAGCGTGTACTATTCTTGTGTTGCGGTATATGAATATAATTATATCATTATTAATTTCTTTAGATACGCGATTCCATATTATATTCCCTATTAATCAAATTCTAAAAGTATGCTTGTTGACTCCGGTATCTCGTTAGTTAAAGACTTCGATGCTTAAAATGTTTAGGGAGAAATGGAATACTGGTGTGTATTTTTTCTTTAAAGTACCAAGACCAGCCATATACTGTATGTTTATGTTCCAAAATTAATATCGTTTATGGCCTTCACACGCGTTACAGTATGCTCCTATTCTTTTTATGCTCAGCTACTAAGATTTCCCCTCAGTGGTAAAATTCCATATAAATATTCAATACTACAACGGGCACAGTAAAGACGTTTACTGTAAATCTTTCTACAACAGACCAACGGACCACGAGTGCCCCTGTCAGTCAACCAATCACGTACCGCGGTACCGCGCGTCATCGTGCGTCACAATTTGTGACGCCATAGCCAATTACCTCCGGTACGTGTCTGTACCACGCACTTTGAATGTCTGCATCTGTACATTATTTCTCTTTCAGATTTAATTAAAAATATTATCTGAAAGTTATTTTAGAATGTTAATTATTGGGAAAAAAATTAAGATAGTCAACTTTAAATACATTAATCCCTCACACTCTGGCCACAAAAATAAAACCCAAAATATGCAGCCATGAAAATCCATCTTAAATAATTGCTTTAAAAAGCAACAACTTCAAAATTTGTGGGCTTTTTAGAAAAAAATAAAAATAAAAGAAGAGCAAATCTACTAATATATTTGTATAATGCCAGTACAGGTGTGATACGAGTTAATTACCCGTCCTTCCAAAAAAAAAACACTGCATTTTTCCTAGATGTGATGGTTAGATGTTAGATGGACTACTGTACTTATTTATTTGTAAATTAAATTTGTTCCTAAAACAGATACTGTTTACAGTTTTGAGTATGACAGTTCTAGTTGCAAACTAGTGAAATGCAAAATTACAATCTTACATTGTCACTTAGTTTGCAATCTGTCTGTTTTTTAAGTTCTCAATCGTGAAAAGAGACTTCTCTGAAATTATAAATATATTCATTATCAAGGTAGCTGCAGAAGAGTAAATATCTCCTAAAGGACAATTTGCCTTACATTGTAAATAGATTAAAAAATTGGCGTGTACTGTTTATTCATTTGCAGCTCAGGTGCAAAGTTTGCAGAATCCAGAAACAGTGGTGCAAGGTGAGGGGAGTTTCTTACTTTTTATCACAATAACTGAGACCATTCTACTGGGAAGCTTAGTTTTAGTAGAACTGCAATAACTTTCTTAGGCATCAAATACTTGTTTTATCCTTTTTAAATTTTCAAACCAAATCTGCTTTGATGATAACACAAAGGATATTCATACATGTGATTTCAAATACATAAGACAGCCAGTGTAACATTGTAGTGCACTGATCTAAACAAAGCCTGCCATCAGCAATGTGCTTGCTTTATTACCAGGAGAATAGCTGTCATGCTTGCTTGTGTATCAACATGTCAACTCATTTTCTGAGCAACAAGCTTAGCTAAAAACTGGAAAATGTGCAAAAAGTCTCTCCTGGGTCAGTATGACATCAACCAGCACTTAAAATTTCCAACACAGGAACAAGCAGCACTCTTAGCCATGGTAAACATGTCATGCTGTCTCTTTAGTATCTGTGAGGAAAAAAATGTTGCAGTAAATTTTAACTCCTGACATGTAAAATAAAAGTTGTCCCTCTTTTTAACCTTTTCTATACTGATGGACAAAGGAAATGCAAATCAAAGGCCATACAGATTTAAGCAAATACATTTTAAGTATGGACCTACATAATATCACAAAAAGTGAACAAAAACGCAGATGAACAAATCATGCCAAAATTTCAAACACCTTGTAAAAAAAATGAAAGGTTAGCTTTGCATATGACATCCCTAGATGTCATAAATCATCCATAGAAATGATTAGATTTTGAATAGACTGCTGAATGCAATTTCCATACTCTTTCTGTGGAACTGCAGCCAGCTGGCGAAAGTTCACCAGTTGTGGCTGTCTTTTGTCATTGTATTGAAGGTTGATCCTACACATGTTATTTTTTGTTTATAAAAACTTTCTAATCTCAGCCAAAGTCAGTATACAATATAATAGTACCTCCCATATAACAAAAATCCACAAAAAAAACCCCTCAGTACCATGCAATTTTCCTGTCAAAAAACTCCACAAGACGAAATCACATAACAGTGGTAGAATTATGTTTTAATAAATACAGATGCAGCCATTCAAAGTGCGCATTACAGACACGTACCGCAGGTGGCGTCGCGCATTGTGACGCAAGATGACGCGCGGCACCGCAGTACTTGATTGGTTGACCGACAGGGGCACTCGTGGTCTGTTGGTCTGTCGTAGAAAAACTTACAGTAAACGTCTTTGCTGTGCCCGTTGTAGATATTGAATTTTACCACTGAAGGGAAATCTTAGTAGCTGAGCATAAAAAGAATAGGAGCATACTGTAACCCGTGTGAAGGCCATAAACGATATTAATTTTGGAACATAAACATACAGTACTGTATATGGCTGGTCTTGGTACTTTAAAGAAAAAATACACACCAGTATTCCATTTCTCCCTAAACATTTTAAGCATCGAAGTCTTTAACTAAAGAGGTACCGAAGTCAACAAGCATACTTTTAGAATTTGATTAATAGAGAATATAATATGGAATCGCGTATCTAAAGAATTTAATAACGATATGATTATATTCGTGTACTGCGACAGGGCTGTGTAGGGCTGTTTCGCCTCCCTCTTCATGCGACTTCCCCTGTAGCCTACTGGTCTACGTGCCCGCTTACCAACTCTGCCATTATTAGCATCTGCCATGCTAATAAAACACCCTGAATTGAACTGAATTGAGGGAAAGAGGGGGGGAGGGCGCGCGGCAAATAAGATACACTCCACTGGCATCCACAACAGCAACATATGAAACGTTTGCACATATAGTTAAGTTATTACTTGGTTTTCAAAGTCGGGAGACATTAGAGGCTTGCCACACCCGGACTGTTAAACCAACGCATTAGCACGTCAAAGCCCATTGAGGACCCGGGCGCAATAATTGTTTTGTCCCTTGATTTACTGATCTGCATTAATTATGGAAATCGAGTTCCTGCTCTGTGCAGACGACCTGGTCCCGCTGTCGCCCACAGAACAGAGGCTGCGCCAGAACCTGGCACTGCTGGAGCAGCACTGTCAGACCTGGGCGCCGACAGTCAATCTGGACAAGACCAGAGTTATGGTTTTCCAGAAAAAAAGCCAGACCTCAGGGAAACAGGTACAAATTCACACTTAACAACACATTAACACCTAACAACGGGAGCAGGGACGAATTAGGCCAGTACCCACTATTGTTAAACATACAGAAAAGGATATTAAAGTATTGAATATTAGTATTGGCTTTAGTATTAGCCATACAGAACATTAAAGTGCCCCTTTTCCATTCAGCGGGTGCCTGAGCCGCTGTGTCCTATCTTCTGACAGTCGCCGTTGTGAACAAACATTTCTTTGAAAAAATGAGACGTTTCCCTTGGTCAGAGATATAAATATATAATATATAAATAAATTAAATTTAACTAACGTGAAATAGCGTGTGAAAAAGTGGTAGTTTAAGCTTTTCTGCTAATATAATATGGAATCGCGTATCTAAAGAATTTAATAACGATATGATTATATTCGTGTACTGCGACAGGGCTGTGTAGGGCTGTTTCGCCTCTCTCTTCATGCGACTGTACCAGGAAGAGGATTTCTTTCTATTCGAAACGTGTATTTTAAAAGTTTAAGAAGTAAAAACCTTACAGCGTACACAGATTTCTAAACTGATCAGGATCCTTATCTTTGTCTTATGCATAATAATGTTCACCGCTCTGTCCAGCAAATTAATAATAAACTTTATTTTATATAGCGTTTTAAACGAATAAGTAATTAGATTGCTCATAAACCTAATCACTTGCTTTTTCTTTTTATTTAGGCTCAGATTTCAACTATAGATCGTATTATTAATAACCATAATAACAACCAACCAACAAAAACAACCATATAAACATAATACCAACCAAAAACATAGATAACGACCACAATACAAAATCAAATATATCAAACCATTATACTCTCGCAAATTCCTCCAATCATCATAATCCCGCCCCTTATGCAAAACCAAACCCTCCTCCCATCCCAGTTTATCCTCTTTATCATAAACAAAATCCACCTCAATTTTCAACATAAAGCATTACTGCTTACTGGGTTTTTGAGGGGGGGGGGGGGGTGTCTTTCGCTGGAAATCTCGCCTGCTTCTACTTTACGAGTACAACCTCCTCTCTGCAGGAGTGCTGGCTGTGACGAATTAAACCGGTTTCACAGGTATTTTCAAAGTAGGAAGTACAGTGTTAACTGGTAGCTGGGCTCGTCAATTAAATCGCTTTAACATGCTAATGCGTTGGTGTAACAGTCCGGGAGTGGCAAGCTTCTAATGTCAACTCGACTCGATTGGAAGACAATGAACGTATTTTAGCCCTAAATGAATTAATAGCAAACATGGTTTACATAAAATACATTTTTCCAAGAAAGTTTATAATAATGCGATCTATAGTTGAAATCTGAGCCTAAATATAAAGGAAAAGCATTTTCAGAGAAGAAACACGCTGTGTTTATGTAGAAAAAGCGATTAGGTTTATGAGCAATCTAATTACCTATTCGCCTAAAACGCTATATAAAATAAAGTTTATTTAGAGATGAATGATCAGTGTTGCAGTTTAAATAATTTTCGTAGGAGGGCTTGGACAGATTCCAAGTGCATTTTTGCAATTTACATTGTAATACAGTTTAGAATACAGTTAGTCTAAGCTTTATCAGCTTTATTTATGGGTTACAATTTAGAAAAAGTCAAAAACTGCACTCAAAATGCAATTTAGAGCTTTCTGGCAAGGGGAGACACCCAAATTAAAATGTAACATGCCACTGTTTGTGCATGAACAAAGTTATACTGCAATTTTCCTTAGATACGCGATTAAAAAAAATAAATTTTTTGAATCCCCGGCGGAACACACTCCATAAGAATCAGCGCTTTTATACAGTATATCGCCTTTAAACACATATATTTAAACACGCGTTTACGATTTAAATCAAAACGCGATTCAAATCAATATAAATGTTTATTTTGTAACGCATAGGTAACTACTCATTGTTATTAAAAAGACTTAAATCCGATCATGTTGTGATATTTAGAAATATAAATTTGTTTGGTGCGAGTGAGGTTTTATTTAATCTCTGACCAAGGGAAACGTTTCATTTTTTCAAAGAAATGTTTGTTAAAAAATAAAGTCATACAGTAGTTCCATGGGATTCAATCACAGACCATGTGACATGGGAGTCAGGAAACTAACACACAGCGCCACCAGATTTGATAACGCTATAAAAACGCTAAAAAATAATGTGACTAGGCACAGAACAAGTTTACAGCACAGTACAATAATAAATGCTGACCATGACCATGAAGCATAAATTACCTTACACTCAATTTAAACACAAGCTGTCTTTAGCCCTCTAAGCTGGTTCATACAGAAATGTAGAGATCCAGGCTCAGAACACACAGCTTCATTAGCGAATACATATGCAGGACAACTAGAGAAGACGTTTTACAGAGGATGGATTTTTAGAAACATCCCATCAGTGACATCACTGAAGTCAACTCCTACTGTAGGTAACTGTCGTGTGGATAGTTTCACAAGAATCAGACAAAGGTTTAAGCATCGCTTGTTCTAGATAAAACTGCAAAAAAAAACAACAACCCATAATGTACTTCTTTGCGGCTCTGTTTGCCCAAATCATATATTCACAACGTGAAATTAGAAAATAATATTACGTAACCAAAATCCGCAATATGGAAACAGAACCTGTGTAATTGTTGACAGATGATGTTCTCGTAACATTTTTACAAGACAAACTACAACATTTAAAAAATGACTTGTATGTACTTGATATCTCTAATCAATCCACGGCGATATAGTTAAAGCAGTCCCCGCACAAAACGAAACTTTAACGCCCTGGGCATACCGTTTCGCGCTTCTTATCAGTTGCTCAAAAGTAATTTGACCGTATGAAATGCATAATATAAACCTAGAAACATATACAGTACGTGAGCAGTATTTACGTAGTATCGGTGTCAAGACATACCTCTCAAATACTGTAAATCAAGTTAAAAATATCTCAAGACCGATTCTGGTCATAATGAATCCATGTTTCGTGTATGTTTTCTTTAAAGTATCAAGACCAGCCATATACTGTATGTTTATGTTCCCAAATTAATATCGTTTATGGCCTTCACACGCGTTGCAGTATGCTCCTATTCTTTTTATGCTCAGGCACTAAGATTTCCCTTCAGTGGTAAAATTCCATATAAATATTCAATACTTAACCGGGCACAGATAAGACATTAAATATACATATACATACTGTATACAGTACAGTTTGCATACGGTAATATGTTTATGTTCCTAAATCAATCTCTTTTATGAGCATGTGTAAGGCATGGTGAATCGATTCTCAAAAATTACTGTACTTTGCATGATTGGAAAAAAATGCGTAATTGCGAAATGCTGTGGTGTTACTTTTACAAAGACGGTCAATGAAAAAAAGAATGTGGACCAGGGCAATACTTTGAGTTTACAGCTTGTCCAAGGTCATTTATTATTAATACTATTAGTAATATCTTCGTTAAAGACTTTGATGGCTACAGCTCAAACATGAGAGGTTGAGCTTTATTAGCTCCACCTTGCGGAAATTCCGGATACTATTATTTTGCTAGCGGTATTTACCGGTAGCTTGCGGTATTTACCGGTAACTCGCGGTAGACTGCGTACAGCGTACCGGAAAATAATGCGGTATCGCCCGCGCATTTTGAATGGCTGCATCTGTAGTTGACCACACGAGCAGCACAGCTCCATGCCTCCGCTGTCTCCTTAAAACTCATAATTGGTAGAACTGTTTAGAAAAAACAGTTTCCAATTATGGCAAGAAAGGAAATACTTCCGATGAGGAGTCATTAACCAGATCCATTTCTAGATCTTATGTTTTAAAACTCTAAGACTGGACTCATCATTTGACATAAGTAACCGATGTGTGCAAGGAATATTCTTGTCCATAGTAGTGGACATGTAAGAAAGATACTCCCAAAACATTTATTTCAAGGGTTCTATAGTGCCCCATGGAAGAAGGGACTTGGGGCGAATTTAATATGATTGTGACTTCAAGGGGTCAATACTCTTTATGAATATAAGGGAATTATTTTATGATCAGTATTTTTAAAATCCAAATTTTTGTTGTCCCAGATATCGTACCAGTAAATCGTTTTAGCAACAATATTCAAATTTCAGGTGCCAAGGGTTGAAGCCTCTATAAGAAATACATAGAGGAAAGTGCCGAGATGAATAAGATCATCCTCATTAAAAATGCTCTGATAGAACATGTATCCCTTTATTCCTCCAAAGGAAGCTTACTTGTGTGAAGCCTATACAGTATATAAGCAAAACAAAAATGAAAATACCATGTCTTCTGAAGTTTTCCAACCCCTACTAAATGCCAAGTTGTAATTAAATATGCAATTACAGTATCAAAATGCAATTTGCTGTATCTAATGGGAACACTAGCATAAATTAAATATTGAAGCCCATATGGAGAGCTGAGTGGTTACGTGTCTCAGAAAGAGATTTAGCCTGATCTCACCAGAAATCAAAAGTTAAACAAAGCTGGGTCTGGTGAATTTTAAGATGGGAGACTACTAAGGCTGTGTTTCTCAAATCTGGTTCAGGGAGACCGCTATCTTTTTTCAGCTTTGCCCTTTTCATTATAATTGATGCATGTTATTGATCTGCCTTAAGTTGATACTTGCTTTCAAAAATACTTTAGTCATGGCACTGTATGTTATTTCTAACCACTTCAGCAAAGAGAATTTTGTGCAATGCATTCTCAACTTTCTAATTAAGAATTTGCTGCCTTATTTCTGACTAAAGAGTTATTAGGTGAACAATGTATGATAAACTAAAAAAAGATGGAAATAGCAACATGTCAGAAATCAACAAAAATCAATTTGTCTGCAATTAAGAACTGAGAAGATATGGAAGTCTTCTAGGATCAGGTTTGAGAACCTCTGCTCTAGGGAATACTATGCTGGAATAGCATGCTGTGGGAGATGTTGAACAAGGTCGCAATTGCTTTTCATATTAAAGAACCTAAAGCAACTTTTAAAAGATCAGAAGAGTATTGTTGTACAATCTAGCCCCAGCTAAATAAACTCCTTAATTCAAACATTAAAGCAGTTTCTCACTTCTCTGCCTGATCTGCTGCGTAGAGCAGCCACTGGTGCACAAGTATGTACAGTATGTCACTGATGTGAGTGCTGCAATCACAACATCAGAGAGACCATAAATGAAAGGCATACAACAGGGTATTACTGTCTTTTATTTTTGAAAATTTTAGACAATTTGGTTTTCATAATGATTTTATTGTTTTTCTACAGACAATGATGTATAACTAACCTAATGCAACGTAAGAGTATAGGTTAATGGAACCCAGTCAGAGATCCCTTGTCTCCATTGAGTTTTGCTCTCTGCGTGGTATCACTGGCACAGAGTATAAGACAACAGAAGGATATAAAGGGAATTGATATAGCAGGAGAAACACACAAGCTGGCTTTTTATGCTAATAATGTCATTATATACGCTTCAAATCCAACATCTCTCCCTGTTCTCAGGGAGTATATGTGATCACATAGTATAGTAGTTTTTCAGGATATAAATTAAACAAAGAAAAATCTGAAGGAATGGTTATTGGAGAACCTATATCCCAGCAAATCAAAAACAAATTACAATGGAATAAGGATAAAATATTTAGAAGTCATAATACCTATCCAACTAAAAAACATTTAAATTTGTAAAACAAATTTAAATAGATGGAAATTTATGCCACTCTTACTCTTAATAGATTTATCAAGAAGGGAAGAAAATCATCGGTAAAACACACTTAAACTGTCCAGTGAAAAGGGAGGGTTTGTTCTCCCAAACCTAATCTTACTACTATGCAGCTCAACATATGGCTTTAATAATTTGGATGAATGACAGCTCCACAGCAAAATGGAGAAGAATAGAAATAGTTAAAGAGGTAGAAATCGAATTAAAAACATTACCTTTTAGATCTAATATAACTCAAGACATTAAGAAAATAAATTACAGCTGGACTGTTAATACATAAAACATATGGAGAAGAATTTGTGAGTTCTGACAGAAGGGACAGAATGGGACTTTAAACCCAATAAAATATCAATAGATTTTTCAAGGAACAATCAGTATGGTATTTAAGTTTATTCTGTCAGCTCATTGACAAATGTGGCATTTTAGCAGTTGAACATTTGATCGAGAAACTTGGCCTTCCTTACTCTCACTTCCAAAGGCATTTACAGGTTAGAAGTTATCTTATTGACAATTTGAGTCAAAGTATAACAATGAAAGATATTGACCCTCTAATAGAATATATGATAGAAGAGTCTCAATTCACTTTATATCAGATGTATGTAAAATAATAGAAAGTAAGGAATAGTGCTAAGTGTAAGATCCAATAGGAAAAAAGAGGTTGGTATTTGCATAACAGTATGGAATGTAATGGCATATATCTAAATTGACATAAAGCCATTTTTTCACCTGTATGGAGAGAATATGTATGGAAACTTCATATTCCATATTTTAGAACCAGTCAGTTACAAGATAAATGTGATAAATCAGTGAATACAAAATTTTGGAAGAAATGAAGGGAATGCCTGGCAAATCAAAAGCAAATTTTTGGTTATGAGAATATACTGGGGAAAGATTTCTTGAGGAAATATAAAAATCATCATTCATAATTTAAGATCCTAGAATTTTGCTTCATGGACAAACACCAGATGAGCTGCTGAAAAAGTCAGAATTGCAGCAGTAAAACTAATCACCATGAAACAGTGAAACCACCTGACAGACCTAGTGTTTAAAAGTGGAAGTTATCTATGAATGAAATCTATCTCTTAGAGACGATTACCTACATAAATAGAAATCAACAACATGTATCTTTGTAAAAGATTATCAAAATAGGAAGTATAATGTATGTACAAAAAAGGTGCAATCAGACAAATAGAAGTTGTATAAAAAGTATTTAACACTTATTTTGTGTTTTTACATACCCCCCTCTAAGCTATTTCTTTTTTGTGAATGTTAAAAAAAGGAATATTGTAAGCATCAATAAAACTACAAAAAAATACAGCATAGGGATGCAGCCATTCAAAATGAAGGCGGTGGGCGTGTTGCATCACAACGCATCATAACATGTAATATCGCGTCATACCGTATCATAACGCGGTTATGATAATAGTATCCGGAGTCACCTTTTAAATCTGCCAGGTAGAGCTAATAAAGCTTAATCTCTCATGTACAGCATGAAAACGCCTGGTTTCAAAACCCAGTCACTGCTGAAGGACAATCTTTTTCCAATTAAGAATTTAAGTTGTATGACTTTTACATATTAGAGTTTTAATTATTTTAAATTGTGTATTACAGCATGTTAATCATTAAACATTAAAAAGTCAGAATATTTTATAAAAGCAAGATTGCTCAGTTGGACAGTATAAACAGTATAAAGCAAGTATGTTTTTTTAAATCTTTATAATCGCTATTCTTGCAAGTACAAACACAACATAAACTGGTAACTACAGATCCCTAAATGGACAATACACACTAGCCGCTACACACTCTGAACGAGTTTGTCAAGATCACGGTTTCAAAATAAAAAAAAACATCAAACCTTAGATTGGATGAGAACGTCATGATTGTTTTAGAAGGATGTGAACTTTGAACGTTTTGTGATATTTAGAAATACTAACAAATTCAATACAGTCGATAAATTTTATTATCAGTAATAATATCAGTAGCAAATTGAAATTATTTGTTATTAATAAATGACTTAGTTTCAAACATGTTGTGATATTTAGAAATATAAAAAATGTCAATATAATGCCAATAATATTTGCTATTTTAGTTTTTCAAAGAAATGTTTATTTGTTAAAAGAAAACCCATGGTGACAGCTGGGCTCGATCCTCCAACCGCAAGCATGTAAGGCAAACGCTTAAGCCATTACTCCACAGACATAATCACATGGAAAGGAGTGAAACTGAAGCACACATATCCAAAGAAAGTGTACTACTGTGATAATTTGAGCTACAGTACATGAATATAATTGTATCGTTATTAATTCCTTTAGATACGCAATTCCATATTCTATTCCCTGTTAATCAAATTCTAAAAGTATGCTTTTGTCTACTGTGATAACGAGTGTATTAATTAATTATAACTTCTTACAAAAAGGATATAAACTTAATATAGTCAGAAGGAGCACATAAAATCGTTTCCAAAATACCCACATTTAAGACTTTAATGCTTAAAATGTTTAGGAAGAAAGTGGAATACTGTTGTGTATTTTTTCTTTAAACTACCAATACCAGCCATATACAGTTTACATAATGTTTATGTTCCTAAATTAATATTGTTTATGACCATGAGACGCATTATGCTCCTCTTCTTTTTATACTCAGCTACTAAAATTTCCCTTTAGTTGTAAAATTCCATATAAATATATAATACTAAGCGGATTAAAACATGCACAGTAAAGAGATTAAATGATTAAATCTTTTCACTAACGACCAATACACCACGAGTGCTCCTGTCAGTCATTTTGGCCAGCCAATCATGTACCGCGGTACAACGCAGTGACCTGTGGGTAATTGCATGCAGTACAGGTTTGAATGGCTGCATCTGTAAATGTTCAGATATCCTTTATTTTATTCTGAGACTGACCTATAACACACTAAAAATATTTCTTTAAATTCTGAAGTAATCACTCAGAACATGAACTCCTCCGCGACTGGGCAGCTCAGCATTATTTTCTATATCCTTGGCACAACCTCTTTAAATTTATACTTAACACTTCCTGATATATTTGTTCAAGCATCCATTGGCCCTTTTAATTGCTAGTATGTCCCCCAAGACCAAAGAGGTAATGCAGTGTGAAGCACCAAGATGTTTCTGTTGTTAAATGCAGGAAAGCTCTGCTATAGTACCTGTTTTAATGCTCCTTTGAGAGGACACATCATAAAACTAAAATCCACGGAAAGCACTATGTACCTTATGTTATTCACGCATGTTTGTAACACCATATAATTACAATATGACAAACCTTTAAAAAAAGAAAGAAAAAAAGGGTCTTCAGAGACAATGCTCTTTTCTTGATTGCTTATCAAGGAACATTTTGAAGATAAACTCCAGAAATGTAAAACTTTGAAAAGATAATAATGCAATGTAGTGTTATTTTGAAGACATCAAATAGCAATGTACAGATTGGAGAGCAGACCTGTTAAATCAAGTAGATAGAATCACCAAAAAACTAAAAAAAGCACCGTTCAGCACCCACCCCAATATCCCCCCCGAAAGGAGACTAAGGTGTGAGACATTCCTGTGTTACCTCAGAAAATGCTGAAAGAACACAAGGCCAACAATCTTCTGAAAACTCAGAGTAATGGTATTTATAGATTCCATTAAAAAGAAACCAATTAACATGCAAATGAAACACTTGTTAAGCACACCTTTGCTAAGATTAGTGATTATTCAATATAAGCATAGATTGAAAGCTTTTTTTTGTTTTTTTTATGCTTAAATATAGTATGACTGTAAACCAACATTAGGTATCCTACTGTTAAGTCATTGAAAATGTATTCTGCTCAATGTTTGAAGATTAGGTAACAATCCATCTACATGTTTCTGCAGCTTCACATAAAAAAAAATATAAAAAAATTGTAAAGCTATACCTGCTTTCTGCTTTTCACAAAAATTGTAAAAATGACTTGTTTAACTCAGGAGTGCTAAGTGATAGGGTGTTATTCTGGATGAATACAAAAGACATTACACATACTCCTTTATACTAAGTAATTTGCACAAAGGGGAGTGTGACTATTTTTATTATGGAACTAATTGGAAAGTTTCATAGGGAAATATTGTACATATATTGCAACATATTAATATTATATCTATATATTATATTATATATATGAATATCAGTTAAACAATAATTATTACGTTTAAATGCAATGTTATCTGGTTTAAATTTAACTATTTTTTACTGTGGCCCTAACAGGCTTCTGTAGAGTCCTGCAGGATCCCTCCTTATTATACACTCATACAGATGCAGCCATTCAAAGTGCGCATTACAGACACGTACCGCAGGTGACGTCGCTCAGTATGACGCAAGATGACGCGCGGCACCGCAGTACGTGATTGGTTGACCGACAGGGGCACTCGTGGTCCGTTGGTCTGTCGTAGAAAGACTTAACAGTAAACGTCTTTGCTGTGCCTGTTGTAGATATTGAATTTTACCACTGAAGGGAAATCTTAGTAGCTGAGCATAAAAAGAATAGGAGCATACTGTAACGCGTGTGAAAGCCATAAACGATATTAATTTTGGAACATAAACATACAGTATATAGCTGGTCTTGGTACTTTAAAGAAAAAAATACACACCAGTATTCCATTTCTCCCTAAACATTGTAAGCTTCGAAGTCTTTAACGTGATACCGGAGTCAACAAGCATACTTTTAGAATTTGATTAAAAGGGAATATAATATGGAATCGCGTATCTCAATAATTTAATAACGGTATGATTATATCCGTGTACTGCGGCAGGGCTGTGTAGGGCTGTTTCGCCTGCCTGCTCATGCGAGCTGTCTTGTAGCCTACTGGTCTAGGTGCGTGACTACCAACTTGCAGGTTGTGTGTTCAAATCCAGCTGGTGCTGGACCTTCCAGTTTTATTTATTTATTTTTTAATCGCGTAACATAAACATATTACCGTATGCAAACTGTACTGTATACAGTATGTATATGTATATTTAATGTCTTAACTGTGCCCGTTTAATTGAATTTAAAAAAATTATTTAACACGAACATTAAGCTGTTTACATCTTCCGCCTGAGAACAGTCACCCGTTGCTACCCAACGCAGAATGGTGATTGGCTGACACCATCTGACACCCCTCTGATTGGAGAAAAAAGACGTGCTGGTTTGCTATACATACTGTACCAGGAAGAGGATTTCTTTCTATTCAAAACGTGTATTTTAAAAGTTTAAGAAGTAAAAACCTTACAGCGTACACAGATTTCTAAACTGATCAGGATCGTTATCTTTGTCTTATGCATAATAATATTCACCGCTCTGTCCAGCAAATTAATAATAAACTTTATTTTATATAGCGTTTTAAACGAATAAGTAATTAGATTGCTCATAAACCTAATCACTTGCTTTTTCTTTTTATTTAGGCTCAGATTTCAACTATAGATCGTATTATTAATAACCATAATAACAACCAACCAACAAAAACAACCATATAAACATAATACCAACCAAAAACATAGATAACAACCACAATACAAAATCAAATATATCAAACCATTTTACTCTCGCAAAGTCCTCCAATTATCATAATCCCGCCCCTTATGCAAAACCAAACCTTCCTCCCATCCCAGTTTATCCTGTTTATCATAAACAAAATCCACCTCAATTTTCAACATAAAGCATTACACAAAATCAATACCTCAACACTCCATACTCAACAACGATAATTCACAAACAGCCAGAACATGTAACTACACATTCCCAAACAGACCTAATTTCCATAGCCCCGCCCCTTATGCAAAACCAACATCCCTCCCCTGTTCTCTCCCTCCCCTGGCGGTTGTAATTGTTTTTATTTTCAAATAAATTTTAGCAAAGTCATGTATTTTAAAAAACTTAGGATTTTTATATTTATGTCTTTATTTAGTGGTTTCATTAGTGACAAAGGCTAAACTTTCTTGGAAAAATGTCTTTTATGTAAACCATGTTTGCTATTAATTCATTCAGGGCTAAAATATGTTCATTGTATTCTAATGAAAGAAGGGTTCCTTTCGCCGTAGTCGGGAGCCTAGTCTTTAACTAGTAAGTACTGTACTTACTAGTCTTTAACTAGTAAGTACTGTACTTACTGGGTTTTTGAGGGTGGGGGGAGTGTCTTTCGCTGGAAATCTCGCCTCCTACTTTGAAAATACCTGTGAAACCGGTTCAATTCGTCACAGCCAGCACTCCTGCAGAGAGGGGGGTTGTACTTGCAGTGTATGCAGTATACGCGTTATGCTCTTCGTTAATGTCTAAGCCGGAACATATCATTATATCTCATTTTGTATTTCTTAAAAAAAAATCGTTTTCCCAGCCTAACAGTATTGTTTTTAACCTGTAAATTTGCTGGACAGAGAGGTGAACATTATTACACAGAAGACAAAGATAGTGATTTACGTTGCATTGTGTATCGTGCTGCTTTAATACAGTTTTAAATAATTGAAAGTCTAAACAGTATCAGCTTTATTTATGGGTTTTAAATAAAGGTGATTTAAACGCGATTTAAATCAATATAAATGTTTATATTGTAACGCATAGGTGACTATTCATTGTTATTAAAATGACTTAAATTCGATCATGTTGTGATATTTAGAAATATACATTTGTTTGGTGCGAGTGAAGTTTTATTTAATCTCTGAGCCATACTGATTCTTCTGGAAGCCAGTTTCCGCCAGGGAGTAAAAAAAAAACACACTATGGTGTTCTCTCCAATGCAGTGCAGTTAAAAACATACCTCTGATGCTGCTCCTAAATGAATATCGTTTATGACCATCAGAAGCTTTATGCTCCTTTTCTTTTTTCCAGTGGATTGAACAGGGAGAGGCATTTCATGATGTACTTTTCACTGTTATAACAACAGTGGCTCTGGAACAGTTTTCAACCATGTCGTTTTATAAAAAGGGGAGATATGTACACGTTACTGAAGCTAAAAGTTTAGCCTTTGTCACTAATGTAACCACTAAATAAAGACATATAGAAATCCCTACGTTACAGACTGTATATGGCTGGTATTGGTAGTTTAAAGAAAAAATACACACCAGTATTCCACTTTCTCCCTAAACATTTTAAGCATCAGAGTCTTACATGTGGTTATTTATTGCATAATTTAATTTTGAAAGCCACTGAGACATCAGGTACTACTGTTGTATTTATGAAAAAGAAACAAAACAAAAAAACATACTAACAACTGTGCCATCCTACTGCTTAGTTAATACATTTTATTATTCATAAACAGTTAACATTGTTAGCAAAATATTTTGAATTATATTTAACCCTATTTTTTCTTTAGTTTTGTATTTAACTTATTATATGATAGTCAGACTTAATGTATATTTGAACAATGAAAATATATTTTTACAAGATTTTACATTAAGCACTTAAAATTAATATGGTTAATAAAAGTAAACTGTAACATGCTGTAACAAGATCGGTTAAACTGCGAAGAAAATGCTTTCAGAGAAAATGTTTCAGGTGTGAAGAACATAGATCTCCAATGCAATTTCAACCAAACCTGTTCCCACACACCCTGCCCCCACTACCATTAGAATATACACAAACATTTTAGCGTTTCATTCTGAGCAGAAGACCCTCACACCTGAAGAGTGCTGGCTGTGACGAATTAAACCGGTTTTACAGGCTTCAGTCACAGACCATGTGACATGGGACTCAGTAAACTAACAGCGCCACTGGATTTGATAATACCTAACCAAAATCCGCAATATGGAAACAGAACCTGTGTGATTGTTGATAGATGATGTACTCGTAACATTTTTTCAAGACGAACTACAACATTTAAAAAATGACTTGTATGTACTTGATATCTCTAATCAATCCACGGGTCCCAGCACAAAACGAAAGTAAAATGCATACCGTTTCGCGCTTCTTATTAGTTGCTCAAAAGTAATTTGACCGTATGAAATGCATAATATAAACCTAGAAACATATACGTGAGCAGTACTTAAGCACTGTAGTATCGGTGTTAAGACATACCTCTCAAATACTGTAAATCAAGTTAAAAATATCTCAAGACCGATTCTGGTCGTAATGAAACCATGTTTCGTGTATGTTTTCTTTTTCATCTTGAAATAACTCATTTCTAAATACCTTTTTCACTGTTAACATCTTGCAGCAACTTTGCGAACAAAATATACACTCTGACAGTTCATCCTGCTACCAACATTAAATAAAACAAATCTTAAGATTTCTATATTTATGTCTTTATTTAGTGGTTTCATCAGTGACAAAGGCTAAACTTTCTTGGAAAAATGTATTTTATGTGTTGCAGAAAAAACTGACTTGCTTTAACAAAATATGTTTACAAATCCTTTCACCTGGCATTTTCGTAGTTAGAAATTATGGAACGCTCTGTCAAAAGCAAGGGAGTTTTTATGTCCGTTGCAGTTCTTTTGCAACATGAATATAATTATATCGTTATTAATTTCTTGAGATACGCGATTCCATATTATATTCCCTTTTAATCAAATTCTAAAAGTATGCTTGTTGACTCCGGTATCACGTTAGTTAAAGACTTCGAAGCTTACAATGTTTAGGGAGAAATGGAATACTGGTGTGTATGTTTTCTTTAAAGTACCGAGACCAGCCATATACTGTATGTTTATGTTAAGATTTCCCTTCAGTGGTAAAATTAGATATGAATATTCAATACTTAAACGGGCACAGTTAAGACATTAAATATACATATACATATTGTATACAGTACAGTTTGCATACGGTAATATGTTTATGTTACGCGATTAAAAAATAAATAAATAAAACTGGAAGGTCCAACACCAGCTGGATTTGAACACACAACCTGCCCGTTGGTAGTCACGCACCTAGACCAGTAGGCTACAAGACAGCTCGCATGAGCAGGCAGGCGAAACAGCCCTACACAGCCCTGCCGCAGTACATGGATATAATCATACCGTTATTAAATTCTTGAGATACGCTATTCCATATTATATTCCCTTTTAATCAAATTCTAAAAGTATGCTTGTTGACTCCGGTATCACGTTAGTTAAAGACTTCAAAGCTTACAATGTTTAGGGAGAAATGGAATACCGGTGTGTATTTTTCCTTGTGATATTTTAAGCTCTAGTTGAATGATAGGTGTCGCATTTTAAATCATTTTCGTAGTTAGAAATTATGAAACGCCCTGTTAAAAGCAAGGAAGTTTTTATGCCCGTTGAAGTAAAACAAAATGCCTGACAAAGTATGGCTTGGACAGATTCCAAGTGCTTGTACAAATGTGCTAAAGAAATTATCCTTTGAGTATACAGCTTGTCCAAAGTCATCCATTATTAATACTATTAGTAATATCTTCGGTAAAGGCTTTGATGCATAAATATTTCTGATAAAGGTAGGTTGTGTACTTTTGTCCAACTGAGCAATCTTGCTTTCATAAAATATACCAACATTTTAATGACTGAAGATTAACATGCTGTAATACACTGTTCAAAATTAAAGGCTCAAATGCTGTACATGAGAGGTTAAGCTCCCCCTGGCGGTTTTACAAGGTGACGCCGGATAGTTTCCGGCAGAGCGTCAAATGACGCGCGATTAACCACGTGACACTGCGTGACACCGCGTTATACCGCGACACGCCCACCGGGGTATGCCGCAAAATAACTCACCCATTTTGAATGGCTGCATCTGTACCCCGGTATAAAAACATACGGTATACGAATTTACGCTAATCTCAACATGAAATATATGTACCTTGTAACTCGTTATAAGAACTAAATTTCTCTAATCCGAAATTTGATGTTCAAAAGTTACCAAATTTGGCCGAGAACGTTCTGCGAACATTTGAATTCACTACCACTGAACTACTGCTTGTTTCTGCGCGGGGGACAGGCACTGTGGTTAAGGACACCATGAGGCGGTAGTGCTTTGTTTACGATCACAGCGAAAGCTTGTACTCTCATTTTCAAGGTGTTTTTTTGTGTTTGCTTTGTGGTTGCTGTTTATTATGGGGTCTATAGCGGCAATGCTTATTAATAAGACAGAAATAAGTGTTGCTGTACTTTCCTAAATGAGGCCCCCATCTCTCTTCCTCATATGGCTGCACCACAGAGAAGTTATTCATGTAGTTTCTGATTTAAAGTGTTTTCTCTCTGAAAAGGAGCAGCTCCCAAATGGGGATGCGCCTAACCACGCCTAGCTAACATGATCAATGGCTATTCCTGGTGCCTATCTGTCTATGAGATTCTTGGGAACATCTGGATTGCAGTCCTAGATGTCAGAGGTCATTGTTACTCAACTCTCACCTTGATCAATGAATTAGGAACATGCAGGGCTTGGTAACCCCATATGGGTCTCAAATGCCTGCCAAACTCTCAACCAATCATTGCCCATCTTTCTTCTAAAAGACACTGCAGAGTTCAGAACCTTGCTCTCCTCTGCCATTTCTACGTACCCTCAGAAACAATCACATGACTGCTGGTGTTGTCTGCACTAGGACTTGGACTTTGTTCTAAACGCTGAGGCCGAGGATCCATTACGTAAGAATTCAAATCGCTAGCAAAAGCCAACATGGACGCTTCGCTTGATCACCGAAGTATACATTTGGACTCTTGTCAACAATTTGAATATGTTTTTATTCAGCAGTAGCTCTACGCCAGAAGAAACCACGCTTCTTCCAACCTTAAGAGTGACTTGCTTGGACCCGTGATCACCCTCTGTGCATAGAGACTTTTTACTAGTCAGCCGGACTACTAGTACGTTCCAGAGAGAGACACTGTCTGGCACGTCGCTGACAGTAGAAATCTCTCCTTCCTTCTTTCTGCAACTCAGAACTTGTCACCGAGAGGGCAGGAGGGGTGCCCAAGTGAGTCCTTTTAAAACAGAATGTGGGCTCAGCCGCAATTGCACTTAGGTGCAAAAGTGATGGTTTATTAGGACAGTGCTCCCCACAAATAATTATGTATAGCAAAAAAACAAAACAAAATGGAACTAGTACACACACAAAAAAACAAACCCTTTCTCTAAGAAATAGAGACCGGGAGTCTGACCACGCTTAGGTCCTATCAGCTCCCCACTGCAGGTATAGCGAGACTAAGCTCCTGTTAGATCTCCTAAATAGGTACCATATAGCCCTGCCCCCTCGGACTGTACCACTGTTACATAATTATGGAGCTGCATTTCACCCACGATAAACTATTTTCCCAACATTGCAATTCCTTCATTCTCTTAAACGATAGTGTATACAGAATGTACAAAAAAATACCAACCCTGAATACATTTTACTTATTTTTAACCACCTGTAAAAATGGTACTTCCTTTACCAGAAGATGTGTGCATGCACCACTCAGCTACAAAGCCAAGCTGAAAACAGGTATCGGGTTTGGACCAATGAGGCCACCATACCTGGAAGTCGGACAGCAACACGGAAGAGACAAACAAACAGACAGAGTGCTCTCTCACACAGCTAAGTACAAATAAACAGAAACATAATGATAGACCTACAGATTTTGTTTTTGTATCTCTACAGGTAACAGGAACTGATTTTGAAATAAGATGTGGTAATGTATTGCGTGTATGAAATAGGAAACTGCTAGCTAAGCCGCGAGTGTGCACCCTCATGAGCTAGCTAGCCGACAGGAAAGTGTACGCAAGAACATGTGTAACTTAATTTGGATAATGGTTGTCGTGTACTGTACTGTCTGCAGACAGTGACAGAGATCCTTCTGTCACAGAACTGCACCAGGACTGGTTGGGCACCCAGCCAGCATCACGCCGATTGGATGTTGCTGTAACAGAGCCTGCCAGCTGGTCTTTTGTGTCCGTGCCCCGGGAAATACAAATCTGGTTAAGTAACCCAATATTCTACATTGCCGATCGAGAATTCAACTGTATCTCAACAAGGGTTGATATAAATTAAATTTGTATGAGTAACATATTTGCTTATGAGTAGCTAATGTAGAATTCATGTTCATGAGACTGATTAACAAAACAGTATAGCTGAACAGTATACTGAATGCGTATTCCTTGTTTTGTATCTCTTGGTGATCATATATATATTGAATCTTGGAAACCCTCACAGTAAGATCTGCCATATGTATCCAGGTATCTTTTTATATGCACAATTTTATGTATTAATAAATGTATTCTGTGTACAGATGCAGCCATTCAAAATGAGCGGTAAAAACCCGCGGTACAGTAACCAACCCGCAGGGCACCGTAGGGCACCGCAGGGGACCGCGGTAAGTGATTGGCTGGCCAAAATGACCGACAGGGGCACTCGTGGTGCATTGGTTGGTAGTGAAAAGATTTAATCATTTAATGTCTTTACTGTGCACATTTCAATCCGCTTAGTTTTGAATATTTATATGGAATTTTACCACTAAAGGGAAATTTTAGTAGCTGAGCATAAAAAGAAGAGGAGCATAACGCATCTGAAGGTCATAAACGATATTAATTTAGGAACATAAACATTACTGTATGTACATAAACTGTACTGTGTATGGCTGGTCTTGATAGTTTAAAGAAAAAATACACACCAGTCTTCCATTTCTCCCTAAACATTTTAAGCATGAAAGTTTTATGAAACGGTACCCAAATATGTGATTGCTGTATAGAATGAATTTTAATTTTTAAAAATTATTTAACACGAAAATTAAGCTGTTTACATCTTCCGCCTGAGAACAGTCACCCGTTGCTACCCAACGCAGAAACACAGCCACTAACTAGCAAAGAGAGGACATTAGCTAGCCAATATGATAAAGAAATAAATGATTATTTTGTTTATTTCTTTTGCACATTTATTTGAACATTTCCATCGATTGTACAAGCACTTGGAAACTGTCCAATCCCTAGTTCATCAAGCATTTACCGGTCTGGCGCCGGTCTGTGTCTTCTAGGATATAATGCCAACGAACTCTTGTTTTTATGTCCACTATAACTACGCTGGGCAAACGTTCCGAGGTCAAATTCTTCCAGCACGGGGGTACCTTTAAAGCGGAGACGACGGCACCGAAATTTTTTGGCACGCCTTCTCTTTAAAGCCCTGGCCAAATATGAAGACAGTACGTACAGTTATAATTCAAACGGAATTAAAAATTACACATCCCAGTTACCATGGTGGTGCTTGTGATCATTGTGTTTAACCAACGAAACAGGGCGAAAAATCAGTCACATGACTTTGGGGCAGAGTTTCGAAAGCTTAACCTATCAGCAACAAAGCGAAATTTACACGATAGGCTACCTCAAACTGTCAGTTACACGACTGTGTATGTCGCTTAAGCCACTCCTATTTGGCATTTTAGTTATGGAGGCGAGAAGACGCCCCCCCCCCCCTCTCTCTGGGTGTCTGATTTGCCGCCATCTTTAACTGTTCGGTGTCCGAATCGGAGTAGCTACGCATACGAAATAAAGTTAATCCCAACTACAAAACATATATTTTTGTGGTAAGAGGGCGCAAAACATCAGTATTTACTGCTATTAATTACTGTACGATTTATAGTTGAAATCTGAGCCTAGATATAAAGTTAGATATAAAGTTTAAATCTCGACAAAGCAATGTAGGAAATACAGAGAAAATAAATCCTTTCTGACATCTAAAATCAGTTTCGATCAAGGTCTCTAAAACGAACAAGAAAAACAGGATTTTCGGAGGGCAATTACGCTGTGTTTATATAGAATAACTGATTTATGAGCAATCTAATTTCTTGTTCGTTTAAAACAGTGAAATGTCAGCTGCAAAAGATCACACCAGAAACAGCACTCTCTCTGCCTGTCATAGACGTTCAGGAAAGGCTGAATGAAGTCAATAATTCAGTGATCAATAATAACAGTTGTAGGACAGTATATAAGGAGGATAAGGATTTTGAAGTTGACTCGAAATCTGATAGGTAACTAGTGCAAGGACTTGAAAACAGGTGTAATGCATCCCTGATAGGATTCTTGCTGTCATATTCTGAACATATTGAAGATTGCTCAGTGTGGATTTAATTTCCCCAGTGAACAGGATGTGCATTTATTAATTCTAGAAAAAAAAGCCTTTCTTGATTTCTCTAGTTCTTAGTTTCTCTAGTTCCCTTTAAAATAAACTATTATTCCACAATGCAGAGTATTACATGGCCAGTATTTACACATGATATTTGTGATTTAAAGAAATTAACACAAGCAGCTTTTGGAGATTTAAGTGTTGGCTGAGTTATTGCAGGATAAAAGACTAGAGATGTTGGCAAGAAGAAGATAATTTGGGGAAAGCTGAGGAATACACTTATAACAAGAACACTTCCTAATGGGGTTAGGCATACTTTTGATGAAGATGATGAAGTTAACAGACTATATGTTTACATAGATACTGAAATAAGGATTGTATTTTAGATTATGTGTAGTTGCTGGCATTGAACTGTGTGTTGGATGCACATGAATTGAAGGAATGGGCAAACATAGCTGATGCGGATCCACAGAGCCAGCATATTAAGATGTTTATAATTAGAGGCAATTTGTTTAAATAACTAGGTATGGATACTGATGTGCAAGAGAGGTGGAAAGGCTGTTTCCTTAAGCCAGCACTATAAAATATTTTATTCTCAGTGAGATGCTGCCATTTCATAGTGGGTTTCTAACATTGTGTATAGTTCCATCCACACAGTGCCTTTACTTCCATCCATTTCTAATCTCTTTATCCAGTACAGAGGATTTGGAGCCTATCCCAGTAAGCAACGGACACAAGGCAGAATACACCCTGGACATAGCGCCAGTCCATCACAGGACAGACAGACACAAACACACACACCAGGGCCAGTTTTCCCATAAACCAATTAACTTACCAGTATGTTTTAGAGTACGAGAGGGAGTCATATCACACATATGGAGAAAAACCATGTAACCCAGAGAGAACATGTAAACCCCACACACACAGGATGGCAGGAATTGAACCTAGGACCCCAGTGCTGCAAGATAGCAATGCTAACCACTTCGCCACCATTATAAATGGATGGATATCTTAGTTATCTTTCTAGTTCACAGGTTTGCATGCATAATTTAATTTTGAAAGCCACTGAGACATCAGGTACTACTGTTGTATTTATGAAAAAGAAACAAAACAAAAAACATACTAACAACTGTGCCATCCTACTCCTTAGTTAATACATTTTATTATTCATAAACAGTTAACATTGTTAGCAAAATATTTTGAATTATATTTAACCCTATTTTTTCTTTAGTTTTGTATTTAAATTATTATATGATAGTCAGACTTAATGTATATTTGAACAATGAAAATATATTTTTACAAGATGCGGGGGAAAGTGCAACAGCTTATTACAGTGCTAAATTTAATATTATTGATTGCTAATAGTTTATGCTAACACCTAACTTTCTTAATTAGATGTATTTAAAACAGTGAACTAAGTGTAACATACTATTCAGAAATACAATCGAAAATAGTTTTGTGGTGTTTGTATGGATGAAACGTTTCTAAAATGTATAACGTAACAAAATTAAAGACGATTAAAATCTGTAATCTTTCCACTTGTAATGTCATTAGACAGAACAACACGTTTCTGGTTTGACTAAGGATGGTATCAAAAAGTAGTCTAAGTGGTGAGAAAGATGTGCTTAATGATAATTAAGGGACTTAAAAGTAAAAAGAGATGCTTCATATTGCTTGATTAATTTCAAAAACTAAGTTATAAATGCAGACGCGATTGCTGCCATAAGCGCTCCAGGCAGCAGAATGTTCGTTCTGTACTGCTGAGCTCCGCGCCTCCTCCCTCTCTGTAAAATCCTGGGTTCAGTAAAATGTTTCAGGCATTGATGTGAAGGACAACAGAGCTTTCACTGGCCGATTATCATTATTATCATTATAATCATTATTATTAATAATGATATTAATTTAAGGGTCTAAATATCTAAACATATGTATCTGTATAGCAGGTAGTATCACTGTATTCCACTTTCTTTGTAAACACGGAAAAACAGATTCACAACGCAAAGCTGTATCGCTGTGTAAAAAAACCCGGTTTGTAATGAGCTGCTGAGCTAACAATAGGAATGTTCCTGCTGGCAGAGGGGGTGGAAAGTGCCTGCGGTCATTTAATTAGTATTGCAATTCGCACTGATTCCCTTGCGAAGATATGGACTTAAGAATATTCGTGCCTGGTCAAAAAATGGCATTAAGCACTTAAAATTAATATGGTTAATAATAGTAAACTGTAACATGCTGTAACAAGATCGGTTAAACTGTGAAGAAAATGCTTTCAGAGAAAATGTTTCAGGTGTGAAGAACATACAGTAGATCTCCAATGCAATTTCAACCAAACCTGTTCCCACACACCCTGCCCCCACTACCATTAGTATACACAAAGCACTGAAATCTTTCGATCTAATGATCAGGTGACCCGAGAGAGAGCGAGAGAAACACCAAGGGGTGTGGAACCAGGGAACTATTTACATGGAAAACGGGTGATCTCCCCAGACTGTCCGCCCGTTTCACTGTTACCTGGATACCTCTTTATTTAGAACTCACTAACACTGATTTTTAGTTTAGAAGGATTCAAGTAGGGTTTTAGATGAAAGGCAGCGACCTTAATCAAGCCCAAATCATAATTGAACCCATTCAGAGCCTACATTACATTTTAGCGTTTCATTCTGAAACCCTCACACCTGAAGAAGGCTTGCGTTTTCTCTCTTCTCTTTTAAGCATGTGTACAATGTGTAATACAATTACAATGTGTAATTACAATGCTGTAATACAATTTGAATCGTATGAGGGTGGGGGGGAGGTGTCTTTCGCTGGAAATCTCGCCTGCTTCTACTTTACGAGTACAACCCCCTCTCTGCCGGAGTGCTGGCTGTAACGAATTAAACCGGTTTCACAGGTTTCAATCACAGACTATGTGACATGGGAGTCAGGAAACTAACACACAGCGCCACCGGATTTGATAACGCTATAAAAACGCTATAAAATAATGTGACTAGGCACAGAACAAGTTTACAGCACAGTACAATAATAAATGCTGACCATGACTTTAGAAGCATAAATTGCCTTACACTCAATTTAAACACAAGCTGTCTTTAGCCCTCTAAGCTGGTTCATACAGAAATGTAGAGATCCAGGTTCAGAACACACAGCTTCATTAGCGAATACATATGCAGGACAACTAGAGAAGACGTTTTACAGAGGATGGATTTTTAGAAACATCCCATCAGTGACATCACTGAAGTCAACTCCTAGGTACTGTAACTGTCGTGTGGATAGTTTCACAAGAATCAGACAAAGGTTTAAGCATCGCTTGTTCTAGATAAAACTGCAAAAAAAACAACAACCCATAATGTACTTCTTTGCGGCTCTGTTTGCCCAAATCATATATTCACAACGTGAAATCTAGAAAATAATATTACGTAACCAAAATCCGCAATATGGAAACAGAACCTGTGTAATTGTTGATAGATGATGTACTCGTAACATTTTTTCAAGACGAACTACAACATTTAAAAAATGACTTGTATGTACTTGATATCTCTAATCAATCCACGGGTCCCAGCACAAAACGAAACTAAAACGCATACCGTTTCGCGCTTCTTATTAGTTGCTCAAAAGTAATTTGACCGTATGAAATGCATAATATAAACCTAGAAACATATACGTGAGCAGTACTTAAGCACTGTAGTATCGGTGTTAAGACATACCTCTCAAATACTGTAAATCAAGTTAAAAATATCTCAAGACCGATTCTGGTCATAATGAAACCATGTTTCGTGTATGTTTTCTTTAAAGTACCGAGACCAGCCATATACTGTATGTTTATGTTCCAAAATTAATATCATTTATGGCCTTCACACGCGTTGCAGTATGCTCCTATTCTTTTTATGCTCAGCTACTAAGATTTCCCTTCAGTGGTAAAATTAGATATGAATATTCAATACTTAACCGGGCACAGTTAAGACATTAAATATACATATACATACTGTATGCAGTACAGTTTTCATACGGTAATATGTTTATGTTCCTAAATCAATCTCTTTTATGAGCATGTGAAAGGCATGGTGAATCGATTCTCAAAAATTACTGTACTTTGCATGATTGGAAACAAATGCGTGATTGCAAAATGCTGTGGTGTTACTTTTACAAAGACGGTCAATGAAAAAAAGAATGTTGACCAGGGCAATACTTTGAGTTTACACTTACAGCTTGTCCAAGGTCATTCATTATTAATACTATTAGTAATATCTTCGTTAAAGACTTTGATGGCCACAGCTCAAACATGAGAGGTTGAGCTTTATTAGCTCCACCTTGCGGAAATTCCGGATACTATTATTTTGCTTGTCGTATTATAGGAGAATTTACGGTAACTCGCGGTATTTACCGGTAGCTTGCGGTAGACTGCGTACAGCATACCGCAAAATAATGCGGTATCGCCCGCGCATTTTGAATGGCTGCATCTGTATTTGAATCCATGTGTGTGCTTTGCCAATTGTTCCTGATGGTTGATTGTCTAATAACCATAAAATAATCACCTCGTAGTCTATTGCTACAATTAATAAATTGTCCCATTAAATTCACAAAACTCCTACAGGTCTTAAGAAAGAGAAAAAATATTCTTTAGTGTAATAGTCAACAACAGTATGCACACTGTTCTAGCTGATGGCTTGGACAGCGATCTATTACAAAAGAATGTAAAATATAAAAATATGATTTTATGATTTATTTTACAGCTATATTTGAATTATTTGAACTGCATTGTTCACTAAGCTTGCTATAATAGTCTGTATGATATTATATGTTTAGAGTGGTTTTTGAGTGAACTTGTCTGTTCGGAACGGGGTGGAATTTTCCCCAGAAAAAATAATGGAAGTTTTGATTTAAAATTTCCTGCCTTCCGATCAGATTTTCAGGAACGATTTAGGTTTGTATACCAGGGTATGAGTGTATAATTTAGCTACTAGCTCTGACATGTGGGGACAAGGACAAAAGCCAAATATTTATAATTCTTTGAATTTTTTTAATAGCATTTATTAACTTTAATTTCTTTTTTTTGTTTTAAAAGGTCTATTTAAAATGGGACAAGAAGTGTCTCTCTCACCAAACAAAACATGCACAGTAGTATTTAATTCATCATGTAAGCTGAATACATGGACTTAAAAGCTACATTTCCAGACGTCCCACACACATTAAAGAATTCTGTGAATATCCACAGATGTCTATACTGTACTTCAATTACAGTAATAAAATTGTTGTTACAGACTGCCTTCATCTAGATGCAAGCATTTACACCACTGTTTTGCAAACACAAATTAAAATTATATTAAAATGTTTGGGGAGGTGCATATCTTAACAATATAACAGCAAATTGCAATATTAATAGTTTACATATATTGATCGAATATAGTGCTGCATTATATCAGCTACAATGTAACTAGGAGTACATGACAGTTATTCAAATCACTACATTTTAAAAAAATAACCTTTATTTTAATATAGCCTCTTTTGTGTGTGTTATTTGCTTTTACTGTAAGTAAATGATATTTTATAACCACTTTGTATAATACATTTTTCTATTACGAATCTAAAATACAATTATCTGTTCTCTAAGTACCATTGAAATATTTACTAATAATTTTGTATAAGTATGTAATTAAGAAAAAACAAAAATTATATTAGTTAAACAGTATTGTGATCTTTCTCATTTTGAGTTCTTGTAGCAACGTGATGATAACATCCTGTATTAACAGTGTAATAGTTTAATTCAATGACATTTTGTCTCTAGTATGGATTCAGTATGGTTAGTGCAGGAAAGCACTAATAGGTTAATAAACATTAGGTATTGAACAATGCTTAAAGGATTCACTGCGCCACCTGGCAGTTTTACAGAGTAGTGTAGTCCTGCATCAGATTATTTGAAATATTAAAAATGGCATGCTGAAATCTGTGACACTGGAAGGGAGTGAATTTAATTTACTTTTTAGTCTGTGATTAGTAAGCTGCAATAAAGTAGGACTGCATTTATAATAGTAATATAAACAAGAGGTAAAAAGTAAATAAAATGTGATCTACTAAGAATTAAAAAAATCTAATACTGGGTAAGCTATAATAGTGATCTAATTTGTTTATGAATGCAGTAACATGAATTAAAGGGGAAAACAATGCTTTGTTTTCAGTTTACAGTGTTTATTTTCATTAAAATACTACCAGTAAATTATCGCATTATTTTTTAAATAGTTAAAGGTAATAACAAAAATATTGTCATGAAATTCTTTGTTCCACAAACGACAGTACCTGTTCCCTTTTCTTCCCAAAAGATGTCCTGCATTTGCTAAATTGCAATTTGCAGAAAGTTTTACTTTACACAACTTTACATCACTCCTTCAAAATAAAAAGCAAAAAGAAAGTAGTAAATGATTAATTCAAAAGTGAAATGGAAAAATTGTGACTGATCAAGTATTCAAACCCAGTGCTGTGGCAAACCTAAATTAAATTTAGGTACACAAAATTACCTTAGTTGAGTAATCTTTGTATGGTACTACTCTGACTATATCTGCCTATATCAGGCTATCCCTGCAAACTGAATAGTTGGTCAGGCCAAGATCAACTTTGAAAAAAAACTACATAATTCAGTGGCTGAGATGAGAGAAAAAGTTAATGATTAAAACTGTAAAGCAGAATAGCAAGGAAGCCATTTATGATAAAACATTTAAATAACATTGCTAACATGTTGAGTTTTTTGTGGTTAGATGAAAAATGGAACATTTTAGGCTAAAGAAAAAAATGTCTAGTGCAAACAACACAGCAGATCACTCAGTCAGCTCCATCCCCACTGTGAAGCATGGTGTGAGGTATGTGAGGCAATATCATACTATGGTAATTATTCTCTTCAGCAGGGACTGGAAAATCTTGTCAAGATTGAAGGAAAAATGGTTGGAGGAAAGTGCAGGCAAGTACTAGAGGAAAACCTGTTTCAATCTACTAAAGACCTAAAACTGAGATGAAAATCCACACTGGAGTGGCTTAAAAATAAGAAAGTAAATGTCATTGAGTGGCCCAGTCAAAATCCTGACATGAGCCTTATTGTAAATCTGTGGAAAGACCTGAAACATGTTATGCATAATCAATCCACAAGCTACATGTGAGAAATTGAGCAAACCTGGCATTTTTTAAATACTTTTATTAATTAGTTCTTTAATCTAGCATTTGATTTACATTTTACATGTGCATAATTTGACATTTTTGTACCACCCACTATGTGACCATCAATACATCCAAACAACATAACCTAGAGGTTTACCATTCAGGTAATAAGCAAAGCCATCCTTAGCTAGTCTCATCATCATCAGATAGGATTTGACCTCAGTATGATCTAATAACTTTTTTAAAATTTATGCTGAGAGATTTTGCAAACCTCTATTCTCTGCATGTTTTAGAACAGAATGATATATGTATACTATTCATTTAAATTAACCATATAAAACAATGATTATTATTGTATAGTTTTATAATGCTTTCATTGGTAAGGCAGGCAAGGTGCTACCACATCTTAATTGGTAGATGCTGGAAAAAAGTGAGGTTGTCAATGATAGTAACTGACTATCAGTGATTATAATGCAGTCACATTCCTGTTATTCAGTCAATTAACATACCCTAAGGACCTCACAGCTATGAAAATGTTATTGTGGATTATTTGAAAGAGATTTTCTAGATGCATCTCTGTGTTTTTTATTAAAAATTCTTTGTAAGTATATATAGAATTTTATTTGATGGCAAAGTTTTTTAGTGTGGCTAGTTCCTTATCCATTGCTTTAATTTTGTGTTCAGTTTTCAGGTTTTATATAAATTTCAGCTTTTGTTCTACATTTCTGTTTTTGTGACCACTTGACTCACTAGGGCACATGCTGTAACTTAGGTGGGTAGCTGCGTCAGCATGCGTAGGCTGCAAAGGAACAGGTAATAGGTTTATTCCATGCTGAAAAAAAGAAGAAAGAGAACACAACATTTCGGCCATGGAGCCTTCTTCAGGCTGTAACTTGCCTTTCTCTAACTAATACCTATAGAATGTACAGCAGATAGCAATAATTGGTAAAATTTTTCGCAATAGTAAAATTGTTATAGATAATTTTTTGTAGGAAATTAAGCTACTATTTGAAAATCCAGTAAACTATACAGATGCAGCCATTCAAAATGCACGGTACAGACCTGTACCATGGGCAACTACGTGTTCGCCACCGCGCTGTACCGCAGTACGTGATTGGCTGGCCAAAATGACCGACAGGGGCACTCGTGGTGCATAGGTCAGTAGTGAAAAAATTTAATCATTTAATCTCTTTACTGTGCACATTTTAATCCGCTTAGTATTGAATATTTATATGGAATTTTACCACTAAAGGAAATTTTTAGTAGCTGAGCATAAAAAGAAAAGGAGCATAACACATCTGAAGGTCATAACCGATATTAATTTAGGAACATAAACATATGATGTAAACTGTATATTGCTGGTATTGGTATTTTAATGAAAAAATACAAACTAGTATTCCATTTCTACCTAAACATTTTAACCTTTTCTGTGAATACACTCATTATCGGAGTAAACAAAGCATACTTTTAGAATTTGATTAATAGGGAATATAATATGGAATTGCGTATCTAAAGAAATTAATAACAATATTATTATATTCATGCACTGTAACACAATCTGTAGTATATGTGTACGGCTGTTCCACTGGTTGTCACGTGACTGTCCGTGGCGTGATGGTTTAAATGACTGACTTATAAGCGAGAGGTCAGGTGTTCAAATCCAGCTATTGCCACAAGTTTTCTTTTAACAAACATTTCTTTGAGAAACTAAAATAGCAATAGCAACGTTTCAAATAGAAAAAACATATTCTGTTGTCTTCCTGGTATGTAGAACAGATCAGCAGGTCTTTTTTTCCCCAATCAGAGGCTCACCACAATTCACACTCAACCACATCACAGATCTGCCACACACACGCTTCAGGACGGTGATGTCACTGCCTTTCATATGAATCGTTTCGTATGGAAACATTTTGACACTGTGCTTAACAATCTTAGGAAGATCACAAAACAAGCCTGTTAGCCTGGTTTTTGCCTAAAACAATCACGCCCAAGAAAGTGAAGTAGCATTAACTAGCAAAGGTGTTTTGCAGACAAAGGCATAGTACGTAATTCAGGCTTTATGAACTCTAATAATTAATAACCCTAATTAATCGAATCCCAGGTGTGCGTTCATAAAGCCTGAATTACGTACTATGGCTACGTCTGCAAAACACCTGATCATCTACTCTAAAGATTTCAGTGCTTTGTGTATATTCTAATTACAGTGGGGACAGGTTTGGTTGAAATTGCATTGGGGATCTGTGTTCTTCACACCTGAAACATTTTCTCTGGAAGCAGTTTAGCTGATCTTTTGCTGCCTACGCATGCTTACACAGCTCCCTAGGTAAATTATCATACTTGACAGAGAAAGCTTTAGAAAACTTAACATTTTTATTATCAACAAATTGTAAATACGACGTTTACATTGGCATTATTAATTTTTCACTTGAGTGTGTGGAGGAGTGTCAACTGTCAATGAGAGCAGACCCCCCCCTTAGGCTGGGCAAACAATTTTTTTTAATTTAAAAAAAAGAAATAAAAAATTAGATATAAATTAGATATAATGATATAAATGATATAAACATTAACTGCAATACATTTACTTTGGTGGGTAGCCGCGTCAGCCTGCAACGTTTTGGCTGTGAATCCTTCTTCAGGTGTGAAGGTCTTCAGCTCAAAATTTGGAGTTTGTAATGTAGGGCACTCTGAATGAGTTAAACTTTAATGCAGGAAAAATGTATTTCCCAGAAGCTATACTGATTCTTATGGAAGCCCGTTTCCATCAGGGAGTAAAAAAAAAACGCGCTATGGTATTCTCTCCAATGCAGTGCAGTTAAAAAAATATCTCTGAAGCTGTTCCTAAATTAATATCGTTTATGACCATCAGACGCTTTATGCTTCTTTTCTTTTTTCCAATGGATTGAACAGGACTGAGGTAAAGTTAGCTTGAAGTTCGAAAATGATATTTGCACACCTGTAGCTTTTTCACAAAACCTCCTAGAGTTACGAAAACACTTGCTGTGTGTACAAAGCCATTTTTTTGACCACGCTCAAATATTCTTTTGTTCATATCTTCGGAAGGGAAACACAGAAAGCCTTCAAACCAAACGCATTTTAAAGACCACGACTTGTGAAAATGTTCACAGCTTGCACATAGAACTATTAGTGAGCTAATTCTCTTTTTTAAACCTCTGGTTTTTCATCGATGCATAATTACGCACTAACTGGAACCTGGGGGTACGGCTGTGTACACATGTTCACAACGCGAGAAATACTGCTCAATACGGCTTAGTGTGAAAAACCTGTATATCATTATAGGAAGAATAACAGCGTAGCCTCCAATTACCCAGACTGTAAGCACAGGAATAAAGCTTTGTTTGATTTCTGAAATTCTTTCTTTATGTCCTGTTTTCATTCAGGTAAGGATAAACTATATACACGATACTGCTGACAGCAGGAAAATTCCTATACTTGACCCAGCAGCGTCTTAAAAACAGCACCCATGGTGATCAAACCGATTTTTTTTACACAGAAGACTGACACAGCTTTGCATTGTGAATCTGTTTTTCTAAGAAAACATGTGTCCATGGGGGAAGATGGAGTGTGTGTCTTTCATTGGAAGACTTGCCCTGTTCTACTTTGAAAATACCTGTGAAACCGGTTTGTTTACAAACAATGTAGACACAGAGACTCAGTCAGTGGAGTGAAATTCGGCACAGGCGGCACTCCCGGGGAGGGAGAGAGAGAGAGAGAGATATGAAAACTGCGCAGCGTACGTACAGTAAACGTACAGTTATATGGTCAGAAGGAGTACGTAAAAACACTTCCGAAATAACCATATGTAAGACTTCGATGCTTAAAATGTTTAGGGAGAAATGACATACTGGTGTGTATTTTTTTTCTTTAAACTACCATTACCAGCAATATACAGTTTACATAATATGTTTATGTTCCTAAATTAATATCGTTTATGAGCATGTGAAAGGCATGGTGAACCAGAGATTCTCAAAAGTTACTTTGTATGATTGGAAATGAATATGTTATCGGATCATGGAAAAGCTGTGGTGTTACTTTTTGTCTTTTCGTTTACAAAGACGGTTACAAAGAATGTTGACCAGGGTAATACTTTGAGTTTACAGCTTGTCCAAGGTCATTCATTATTAATACTATTAGTAATATCTTCAGTAAAGAGTTTGATGCATAAGATATTTCTGCATAGTTAAAATATTTATGATAAAGGTAGGTTGTGTGCTTTTGCCCAACTGAGCAATCTTGCTTTCATAAAATATACCAACTTTTTAATGTTTGATGATTAACATGCTGTAATACACAGTTTAAATTTAAAAGCTCAAATGCTGTACATGAGAGGTTAAGCTTTATTAGCTCCTCCTGGCAGTTTTACAAGGTGATTCCGGATACTATTAACATAAACTAATTTGCATATGGTAATTTGTAGTATGACGCTAATTGACGCGTTTAACCGCGTTTTGATGCGACATGCCCACCGTGTTATACCGCAGCATACCCCGCATGTTTTGAATGGCTGCATCTGTACACATTATGATTAACTTATTCATACTATACTGAGATATAGGGTTATAATTTTAAAATATCAATCAATATAAAAATTAGGTCATGAAGCTAGCTCGCTATGAAAGAAAATTATTTTTAACAGTATTTTGGCCACCCTTAGTCAGGGAATACCAGGTGTTGTACTTCAAATGTTCTCTATGTTTCTTTGGCACAACTCGTGGTAAACTTAATAAAACAGAAAAATATTTCACAATGTGTTACACAAACATACGGAATAGCAAACAACATTTTAGGCGTATTTTATATTTCATATATTATATATATGACATACTGTACATTACATATTTTACAATTTGTTGTGTTTCTTTACTTCTCTTTTCAGCATGGAATAAACCTTTACTTGTTCCTTTGCAGCCTATGCATGCTAACGCACTTACCTACTTGAACTATTTTACAATTCTATGAGTAAACAGAACTCTGCCTTTTACAGACATGCAAAATACAGAATTAATTTAAAATTGAGATACAAAACACTTTAAATTGATAAAGGTGTGTCCTATTAAACAAGGATCCTGCCCAAGACTAAATCATTCCCTTAAATGGGTGTTAAATGTTTTGGGAACCTTCCGTATTTCCCTGTTCCAAAATGGTGCATTATGAACCAATGAGAAATGTTATTCATTGTGGATATTGGATATATTGTGGGTTCCTTTAATAAGTAAATCAATATTTTCAATAAAACGAAACAGCAGGTCACTTTCTTAAGAGCATAGAACTCTTCCAGTGTTTTTCTATTACCTAGGCAATTTGGTTTCTTAGTGTGAATGACGGAATTGTGTCTCTGTAATGACCCTTTCAAAACCCAGAAGACATGCTTCATGATCTTACTCAGAACACTGTGGTAACTTCTATATTTATTATCACTGCCAATTATTGAAGTCCTAAGGTTTAATGATTGAACAGAGTATTAGTTTAGTCAGATATAGTGATTAGTTATATAAATTCCTATTGTTTTAAATTCACAAAATAGGGTACTTTGTTGTGAAAGTTAAACATTTGCATACCCCATGCTGCAAAGATGCTGCTTGGCGTATCACTTTAAAACATTTGTGACACTCACAATTTGAGGTGGTTACGTGTATGTGAGAAAAATACTGATATTATATCTTTTACTCGATATAAATAATCAGTATGCTTATCATTAGCAGCAAGACAGGCTTGTCAGCAGTGCCTGTAATTAGTCAAACTTAACTGCCCTTGAGGTACCTTCCTCCATTTCCCTTAGCCAGTTTCCACACATTTTGTGTAGGTGGTTGACATTGTTTTCACTGTACTCCATGGAAGTATTAAATATCTTCTGTGGACTACAGTCTCTAGAAATTTCTGGCCGAGTAAAGGTGTGGCTATTTGTCTTCTATAAGCCTTGGTATTTTTCAGTGTCAGAAAATAATCCACCAGCTCTTTATTTCTCAAGGAAACGAAAACTGCTACAGTTTAAAGAATGAAAGACAAATTCAAGATATATTGTATTTCATGTAAATGTGTACATGATAGATAACCAATTCTGTTTGAAACACAAACGGAAATAAGAATTCCATTCCTTATTACTTTATAGCTTAGATTAAATTAGTCCTCTATTGAGTAACCATGATTTTCCTTTTCTGCAAATAGTATTTGCTGTTTTTTTCTTTTAATGTGTATACAAAGCCACAAGCTTTCTTCAGTTTTTTAAAGTGATTACAACTCTTGTTAACAGGCAATTTTGAGTACTAAGCAGAGAACTCTTTTAGATGAGGCATGGATATTTTAAAGTAAAATGCTTTCTTAAAAAAAGTCTCAGAATTGCTTTGTAACTGCTCATGAATGGATATTGTTAGAAAAGCACCGTGATTTTCAAGACAAGTACCCTTCTTTTCTTTTCAGCTGTGTTTAAAATAGCACTTGAATGTACTCTCCTTCTTTTCTTTAATAACGTCAGTGCCATTGGCAGTTAAACCTAATTCAAATAGCTGCTAATTACATTGAGGTTTCATCATGGTATCACATTTACTTCAAGAAGGCTTGCTTTGATAATGTAGGAAATTTCAGGGCCTGTTCACAATTCATATTTTTATCTTGTCATTTTTTCTTCAATTGATCCATTTACAGATGTCCATTTACAGCTCATGTCAAAATCAACACTGCAGTTTGTTGAAGGAAGGCCTAATATAGTTCTGTTATTTGACAGTGTTTACATGGTTAATTATAAGAATTTAAATTTCCCTTACTCAGTTTATAAGGGAAGCTCATTACTTTTATCTTTGTGTTATTGGGTGAATGAAAAAAATATGTCTGCATGACTTGTTAAAAAAAGTTTTACTAGTGTACATGTGCACAATAAAAATTAAAGAACAAAAATGTGTCAAATTAACAAGAGAACATAGTAGAACATTTTCAAAGGCTTTCAAATTTAATTTCATAACAGAATTCAGCCTCTGATCTATATTTGAGCTATTATTCAATAACTGAATAATACTAAACAATAAATTAATATTACAGAAGCTGATTAAAGATTGAAAAACATTGAATATTTTAAGCTTTTACTGTGTTCTACTAAATTCAAATTAACCAGTCAAAATGCATCTATTAAATAACAATATTTTACGGCTGTTCAAGGTCAAATTCATCTGTAATTTACATTTCTGTGAAACTTTATAATCGCAAATGGCCATGTATGCAAATGAGGGGCTGATAATTAAAACCTATTATGACAATGAGATTATGTACTAAACATCAAAAGAAAGTTATTACATTATGCATGTTCATTTTAGAAGAATAAAGTCTATGGCTTTTAGATATTGATTACATGTTTTTGGCATTAATTTTGTTATTTTATCATTCATCACTAGCTGTGATACATTTGTGTGACTTTCACTGTTGTATAAGTACTAAATAACCTCATAAGGGAAAGAGTTGATTGGGCAAATGTGATAAAGTGATTTATCCTGTTGATTGTCAAGCCTGGTGTAAATCAAGACAGAAAAAGAAGAAAGGAAGCAATATGCCCTTCTGCCATCAGTATGTTAGAGACTAGAAGAAGACAGCATACTGTTGTTTACTGTCAAGCCAAGTCCTCTTTAGCAATGAATCAAATTTTTGTGTGGAGCACCCTGATGTACATCAGCCAGTGTGACACAGATGTGCAGAACAATACCTTCATTTTGTGTACAAAAGACCAATCAATGGGAAGGTCCAAGTGTGATGGTCTGGGTATCTGAGCAAGGGTGTCTATTTGTTACAAAACACCAATTGTCATGATTGATGGCAGCCTTACTAAATGGCTCTACATTGATCAAGTCCTGAGATTTCACTTGCTATCCTACCTAACAGCTGATTCTTCTCTGAAAATATTTCATTGGGCCAACTCCCATTTGTATGCTACTTGTGTTACAGTGACTTGCTTTCTTTTAAGAAAAAAATGCGAAAATGATGCCACGGATGACCAATGTATCAGTCCCACTGAGCACTGTATCTTGAAATAGGACAAGGTACGACATGTGAAGCTCACAGACATGTGACCAAGTACATGCTTGTCTAGGCTCTACAAGCGGAACGTGACAGAATTGCACAAGAAGGCATTTGCAAAGTGGTGTAAAACGTGTTGCAGATGTACAGTTTGTATTGCTTTCTAAAATGGCCACTCATAATACTAGCATGTGACTTCTGATCAAAATTGTTAATGGCAAATAACATCATTATTTTAAACCTATCTATGCATTAATTTTAATATGTCTGTTTACAAGTAATGTATACTTATTTTTTAATGTTTTTTACTTACAACTGTAATGTTCATATTCAACATATTCATACTGTATATGGAAATGAGGTTGAAAGTCAGAAAAGCCTGCAAATAATACATAAGATGCAATATGCACTGAATACGTGAGTGTTCATGAATTAGTACTTTAGTGCATTAATCTTTGGCAGCAAGTGTTTTATCAGTTCTTTTTGTAAGGCCTCTTCCAACTTTGCACAGTAGAATGATATGACTTTTGTCTGTTCTTTCTGGTGTAGGTGTTTTAGGAATTTACACAATATTTAGTTGTAACAATAAATTGCATGCGTTTACTGGCTATTGGTAATAAATCAGCAGAACAACAAACATTTACAACACAGAGAATACATTTAATGCTACATAAAAACAACATCTACATAAAAGCAATCAAAATATCAAAATATTTCCTAAATATCTGATACAGAAGACATACATAAAAACAAGGATGCTATGATTATTATACCGTTGGTTATACTAACTTCCTAATCAGTCTCATTAGCATAATCATCATTCAAGTGTCCATAACAAAGTAACTACTGCTACTTAAATAATCAAATCCCCTAAGTAACCACTGCTACTCAAATAATTAAATTCATATTAAGATGTTAATATAATGATTTATATTAATAGTGAATATTGAATTATACTAATCCACAACTGTTGATTCATAACTCCTGAGCAGGAGGATGGAGGAATAGCTGACTGGGTCTGTCACATCGCTGTCAAATCTGTACTCTGCTGGCTAGATGCCACTCTAGTCAGTTCAAGAGAGGGAGATCTGCTGTATACTCCTGCTGATTGTTGATTCCTTCAAATGGATTGTCTGGGTTAGCGCTGAGCTGGATTTGGACAATGTCTGTGCACAGGGTGGTGACTGTTTAGTCTAGGTGGGTCGCACAAAAAGGGGAGAAACTCGGTTTGCTCCCTGCACAGTGGCTACAGTTGAGTAATACTATATTCAGGCAACAACGCAAAGTCCAGGCATATTGCTCCGGTGATTAAGCAGATGCACCATGGTAGATAGTTGGTCGCAAGGTCCTGCTGCAATCTAGACCCCGGGCAAAATTCTGTCTTTACATGTGGGCTCACCCTCTAACATGTCACTTTTGGAAAAAAGTTCCAAAGTTTAAGTGTGGCAGGCAAGTGATTTTGTTGTCAGTCTGTCAAGTTGGTTTGGTGGAGAGAGAGGGCACAGTTACTGGTGATTCCCCACTTTTTAAATGGGGAAAATACAGAAGGTAATTGGTCAAGAAGCTACCAGGTGGAATGGGTACCCACACCCTGCAGGACCCTGATTGTTTGGTCATCACTTTGGTAGATTGACTGTGGCCTGTGACTTTTAGGATTATTTCCAGATGTGGCCATGTCATCCAGGTGCCAGCAGTGGACATCCATTTTAAAGAAGCATTGATACTGGATCTAGACTGTCCTGGGAAGGATTCTTATCCAAAAGATAAGCTCATCTCTCACACTTGCTCACACTCAAAGACCATTAGGTCCGAGGCTGAGACCAAAAAGAGTGGCTACATTCCTGTGACAGGCAACAGGCTGTTTGGTCCAGGCACAAAAAGATTGTTAAAAATACTTAATATCACTTAATTCTAAGTGAAATAATAGGCCTTGGCCCTACATTGGAGAACATTCTGACAAGACTGTAGGAAAACTTTGATGAAATGGAAGCTTCATTTAGTATTTTGAATCAAGGATGTAAACTTTTGTTTTGTCAAACCACTCCAGTGTGGTTTTGGCTTTGTGTGTTGGGTAATATAATAATGCAATTAATGCTGAATTCTGTGCCATTATGGATAATTGTTAGGTTCAATGCAAATTTGTTGACTCAGTTGTTGATTCTTGGGTGACTCAAGCAGTATTTTTTACCAGGATTTGTCTGTACATTGTTTAATCATCACTCATTTCCCGGATGCTTCTTGTCACATATATCCTGCTGATGAAAGCATCCCCATAAAATTGTCGCCACCAAAATGCTAGAAAAGTGGGATCGTGCTGACCTTCTATCTGACATTAAGATTTGAATGTAGATGAGAAGAGTTCTTTCTTTGTCTTGACTGGCCATAAAATTCTCTGTTGAAATAATGCAGCATGTACTCATATAAGATTTAAAATTAATGTTTTTCAGTAATGGCGTATTTCTTAGCTCTCACCCATACAGGAGAGGTCTGTGTAGGTACCAGGACATTATTGATGTATGAACAATAACTACCATTTCAGACATAGAACTTTGAAAATATATCAGTCACACACAGTGGCATCTTTAACCAGTTCTCTGCTTGACCTTGTTCGAAATTTGAAAGGGTGTCCTGCTCTAGGTAGTGTCTATGTGGTACAGTATGATGCACATTCCACTTTTTAATAATTGAATTTACCATTTTTAAAGGGTTAAGTAGCCTTCCCAGGATCTGTGCCTCTCTAATACTTCATCCCTTATTATTACTGAAAGCTCCTTGGTCATGATGGTTGTTTTTTTTCATATTACAATTTAAGCTGTGGCTTCAGAGTCAGTATTTGTCCTAGAGACACAAACATTTACTATGAAGTCAAGTTAATCAAGTTTAATTACACACCGACAGAAACCATTTCTCGAATTTTGTGAAATTTAAAAATATTCTTTTTCACTTGGTTTAAGTTTGCTTTCTCAGAAGAGTTGAATACTTATGCAAATGGTAACATCCAATATGTCCACAATTATAAATTGTGTAAGATATTGAGAAAACCTAAAACATTAAGTGCCATTAAGGGATTTTATCATTTTTATTCATTACTGTTGCTTTTTAAGTGCACAGCTATTTATTTTTAAGTTTTTTTCTGTAAGATTTCATACATTTAATGGAAGTACCATAAGTGCACAGAAAGGGATGCTAGGGTCAACGAGCAGTCCTTCTCTGTTCCTAATCAACAGTCTGTGCTTTGGAAAAGGTTAATGTTCAATAATCTTCTCTACACTTCTTTTTTTTTAAATTCAAGATGTAGTAGTTCTTTACTACAGGCTTCTCATAGATTATAACAGTGACAATAACAAGTAGTATCATCAGAGAGTGTGCTTTGAAAGCTTAAGACACTGAAAGTTTATATAGAATTTACTTAACACAGCATCAGAAATTTTGTTCAGACCCGATCAGAGAGAGAATTGGGAGCATAATACTTTGCACAATTAATATTAAAAGAAACACAAACTGGTGAGTTGGGGGGGTATAACAACATAAACACATGGACTGTTTTAATAAACATAAAAGTTCTGAAGAATAATAAAGAAATTAAATGAATGGAGGGCACTTCATATTTAAAGGAGTACCCACAGTCTATTTAGAGCATCTGTAGTTTTTCTCCAAAATATAACTTTTTACCTTTTTAATTTTAGCAGTAATAACGTACAAGGTACCTAACATAGAAATATGTAATAAAAAGCGTGGCTAACACTGTCTAATTTACAGATGCCACATTGGTCATACAAAATTATTAATCATGCAGAAAAGATATTTCAGTATTTATCCTACCGATTGTGACCAATATATTTAATAAAGTTCCGCTATTAAATACTTCCTCATAACAGACAGGAAGACAAAGTAGCTTATATCTTTCCAATGTTACATTAATCTTAATATAAATGCTTTTCGCTCAGGTTGGCAGGTTGATTTCTTGCATAGAAGCAATTGATTGAAGATTTTAGACAGGAAATGAATATATCCCAGTCTGTGTTTATTTGTGTGTGTGTTTGACATTAATGTATTGAAGACAAAGTATACGTTTTACTTCTTAAAATAAAATTAATTATTTTTTAGCTCAGCTGCCCATAGCTAGAACTGCACTTTTTGGGCTTCAAAAACCAAGAATTAAACTGCAGCGAAGTAGGGTTTTTTTTTTCTGATACCTCTTATAAATCAAAAGCACAGCTTAATCACCAGAAATGTGGCTGCTGTGCTGACTATGCATGTTTAGTTTTTGGTCAGATTCAGGCGTTTTATTTTTTCTTATGGTATAGTTATGAACTAAATCAAAGCGGCTTGAGATATATTAGTTCAGGTGGGTAGCTGCGTCAGCATGCGTAGGCTGCAAAGGAGCAAGTAATAGGTTTATTCCATGCTGAAAAAAAGAAGAAAGAGAACACAACGTTTCAGCCGTGGAGCCTTCTTCAAGATATATTAGTGAGATATATTAGTTTATATTAATTATTTTGCAGATATTTTAGATATTCATAACTGTATAAACACCTAATTTTATTTTAAAAACATGCTATACAAGGTATTCAACTTTCAGCTTCTTGTTTGATCTTGTTTGGGAGGCAGTGTTTGTTTGGATATCTTCATAGTTGTAAAACAATATATTACTTGTAAGGAAAGAAAAACTTGAAGAAGACATATTACCAACTGTACAATAAGAAACCAGTAGAGGTTATTCCATGCTGACATGACATTTCGGCTGTGGAGCCAATTTCAGGTGACAGTTTTACCTGTTCCTTTGCTGACGCAGCTCCCTACTTGAAATGTACAATTATTTTTTTTTTAACTGATTTGTGGTCACTGTACTTGGATTATACAAAGTTAACTTAATAAATGTTTAACTCAAACCCAATATGTTTAGTTTCCAATTCTGTTTCTAGACAATGAAGTTGTTTAAGTAGTTCAGGACAGAATAAAAAAAAATGAAGTAGACAGGGATAAATCTGTAGGATGAAAATAGATATGTTCATGGTGGTAATTTTTATATAATGATTTTTAAGACACGTGTAGCCTGTCCAGATTCATCCCACTCATGCCTGTCACCTGACATGGATCGCACCCAGCCCCCATCCTTCACTGCAGGCAGCGCGTCCACACAATGGTTCCGTTAACCATTTCTGTTACGTGGGTTGCCTGACCACCAGTTGCTGGCTGTCAAACACTACCCCCAGGCCTGGTGGATCCTGGTGTCCCTGATCTTGGCAGGAGTCTAGTTTGGATCATTCTTTGTCTTTTTCAGGGCTGCTGAAATTACTCTCCATGACAAGGTGAAGGTGGACCCCGGATTAAAGTCGCTGCTCCTCTGGATTGAGAAGTACCAGTTGAGGTCATTCAGGCATCTGGTGAGGATGCCCCTGTACATGCTGGTATCAGTATGTGCTGGAGGGATTGTATCTTTTAGCAGGCCTTGGAGCACCTTAGAATCCCCAGGAGGAAGTGGAGACTGAGAAAGGGAGGTCTGGTCTGACCTGCTCAACCTGTTATCACTATGCCCCCCACAAGGAGTAAGCTGTTAGCAAATGAATGGATGGATATGTGTTAAATTACAAAACATCCAGCCTATGGATCATGGTAAGTTTAGTGCTTACATTTCTGAAGCTAGAAATTTGAAGCATAGAGAAATAAGCATGTGTCCAAAAGAACAACACAATCCATAAATTAAATCAATTCTGAGATGGTACATTTGTACATTCTAAAGGAAGGAGTGAGCTACACATTTAAATGTCTCACTTGATCTTTTGATGCTTATGTTCCCAATTTGAATTACCAAGAAATTATATCCTTTATTATATATCTGAGAGAAAGCACACACTGACTGCTGGTCACTGGTTAACAAGATGTTATTCATGCTTAAATAATCTGTGAGAAATTGTGTTCATTTTCAAATATGTTTAGTAGCATTATTGTCAGGTGATCTCATATAATGTTCTCAGACTAAACCAGCGAGCAGTATACCCAAGCCTACTATCAGTAGAGCATATTTAGAAAACTTTTGTCACAGGTCTCTGATGGTGAGGACCATCCCTAAGAACCTATGGGAGCTTAAATGGCTCAAAGTGCAGCTGTAAAGATTCATCAGAGGCTTAAGAATGATTACCAGGTATGTCTTCCTGCTGTTGATAGATGAACACATTACTGATCTTGTGTGAAAAATGACTGGGAATGTCACTCAATCTTTGCCAGATGTTGCAGTGACTATAATACCTGAAATGTCTTTACAGCTAGGTTTATGATTTAATAAATGACATTAATTTGGATATACAGTAATAGCACCTGATAAGTGGAAATAAGCAGTGCCAGATGTATTACTTTCTAAATTATTATATGCAAAGGTAAATAATACAAATAACACAACAGTTATGCAGTGTATAAAAATAATTCATTGCAGTTACAGTATCTGGTTCAGCCATTAGCAATAGTGGACCCACTACATACCAGATCAGGCAGTGAAGTGAAACATTTCTTCACTAATTGAACTTTAGGAAGGCTGGAATGTACAATTCAAAGGTAGAAATTAGTAAGGACACTGGAGGTTACACTTGTACTCTTTCAGAAGTTGCCATGACATTTTTAAGGACCAATTAGTCTGGACTTTGGTTTGCAAATCTGAATTATGATATTCTCTATATCATAGTGGAGCCATGGTAGCTCAGACAGCAAGGGTGTCTAGCTCCTGACCGGAAAGTCCCGGGTTCAATCCCAGGTAGGGGTAAGAGATGTAGCTTGCTCTAATTCCTTCCCGACAGTTCCCAAGTTCACTCAGCCTGCTTTCCAAATGAGTACTGGGAGTTAATCCTTCTGGGGGTAATAGGCTGGCCGGAGCGTGATGCTGACCACATCACCTCCACTTCCACTGTTGGATGGTTGAGAAAAATGGTGGCCCTTGCCCCCAATTGAAAATGGGTTGGTACCAATATAATGTACAATTTAATCACACATATAATTTAAGGAATTCCTGCTTAGAAAATAGGATGGCACTTGGGCTGTAAATATTTCAGAACATTGTGGAATATATGACATGTCTGGTTCTCACTGTGCACAGAGGTCCAAGACATTACTTGATGTGAATTCCCAATATTTTGGCAAATTCGTATATCAGAACATATGGTATTTGCATTGAAATCTTAAAACAACTGACTAAATTGACTAAACAAACAATTGACTAAACAAAACAATTGAGTCTAAATCAAAATTAATAAACTATTCAGGTGAACTCACTACTAGGGGAGACAAGTCCTCTTTTGAAATGAGTCAAGGTCTTGTGAAGAGCACTGTGACATCAGCAAGAGTGGTGCAGACCTTAAAAAAACTGTTGTGCCCAACAAACCATTCAATACAAAGGTCCAAGTGTGATGACAGGAGGGTTTAGTTGCAATGGACGTTCATTTGTAGTCATTGATCGCAACCTGGCTACATGGCACTACAAATGATAAAGTACAAAGAGCACCACTGAACTTTTATTTGGTTTTGAATATTTTATTTTTCTTTATTTCTTTATTACAGGTTTTTTGTCCAACCCCCTTGGATCATCATTATTATTTGTAGGTTATGAAAGTAGTGGGAAAGAAGTCATATTAGAAATCCAGCGGAACAAGTAAAGGTTTATTCCATGCAGAAAAGATAAAAGAAACACAAAAAGACTCCACACCTGAAATGTTGTGTTTCTTTTTTCTCTTTTCAGCATGGAATAAACTTTCACTTGTTCCTTTGCAGCCTACACATGCTGATGCAGCCACCTACTTGAACTATATTAGAAATCCTGTGGGTATTAACCACATATTTTCCCTACAGAATGAAAATACCACAATTTAAATAAGGGAGATATCTAATGTTCCATAACCTGGCTGTAATTATATACTTCACAATGCAGACAATAAAGACCATATGTAATACAGATGTATTTAAAAAAAAATTACATCTTAAATGTAAATTGCACATACATATAACTGGTTCAACTGTGAGCACAAAAAGTCTTAGAAAAAGAATAATCATTACTACCCTTCCATAATATAAGGATCACTAGCACCTGAAGTTAAAAATAAAACATACCGTCATGCAACCTCCAGCTTGTTCAACACTAGGTTGATTTTGCTGCTGAGATCTTGAATGCTCCTTTTCAGTTCTCAGGTTACTATCAAACTTCAGGCACACCATTGTTTTTCTTGACAAACTGAAGACAAAAAATATTTTTACAAAGTTGAGAGGTAAATAAGATGCAAGAGGTTAAGAAGATGCAATGAAATCATGCTTTGTTGAAAAAAGTCCTCTTCAAGTATTAGATGGAAAACACAAGCTCATTTATTTGTGTACTATTTCTAACAAAGGTCTTCATTTTTGGGTGTCAACCATGGACATTCATCTTACTAAAGTCTGAGATGGTAGGTATGTCCTTTTTAAATATGTTTTTGTTTAGACCAGAAAAAATATTTTTGTATGTATTTGTGTATATGGATAATAGACCATCTATTAATACTAACTGTATATTAATACATACAGTACATAAAGTATGTTTTAATAGTAAATAACACACAAACTATGGTCAGAAGTATGATTCAGTCCATAATTAGGGTTAGGTTTTATGATCACTTTATAAATCTACAGTTGAGTTTGGTTATTATCACATTTATGTTACTCTATCTTAATTTATAAAATGTTTATAATGACATTTGCAACTGCTAGTGCAAACGTACTAGAAATCGACATTGACAAGTTGAGACAATCTTGAATGCACATGAGAGAAGAGAAATACTGACACTCAAATAAAGCCATGATATCAGGTGATGGGAATGGAAAATTGTCCATCTATTGTTCATATTTAGACACAATCATTTCAGTGTAGAGACCTTTGAACACAAACAGAAAAGCTAAATGTGGACATAACATTTTTTTTTCTAGTGTGAAGAACTTATGCTTCATCCGTCTTTCTCTAATTACAGTATGTATTTATTTTCTGTGGACACTTGAGCTACATTCAGACTGGAAGAGCTCATTAGGGTAAACACAAAGTGCTAACTAAACACATTTTATTATTATAACAGAAACAAATTTCTGTATTTTTCTACCACCACAGAAGGGTTTTTGTTTTTCATAGTAAAATACCTTCAGCAAACACTATTTTGATACTTGCCAAACAAGCTTTTGAATGTCACAAATGTAGCATTTGTTGCTCTAGAATATGGTGATGTTTTGTAGTGGAAATGAAATTGTTTTATTTGATCATTTTTAAAGAACACTTTTCTGTAATATTTAAAGGTTTTATCTAGTATTATTACATTTAATATAGACTTTGATGTATTAAACTATTCTCATTATCATTTAAATAGCCTGCAAGCACTTTAAGTCTAACAAAAGTAATAACATTAAGAGAATTTGTCAGTGTATCCCTAACTGGAAATGCTGTTTATTAATACAGTATCAAAGAAGCATATCATAGTGATACGGTATGTGTTTTGTTTCATATTAATTAACATTCTACTGTGCATTAATAGCCCTGTTTTCAGCTTTTAGATGTATTCTATGCACTCTTTGTACTTGCCCTCACAGATGATTGCAGATGCACCCAAGAAAGTGGTTGTGAAAAACAACTTAGTGGGTATTTTTGTTTGTTTTACTGCATTCCTTAATGAGTATGCTTTAACTGAGAGAAGGATATTTCATGTGAATTTTAGTGTTGTAATTATAGCTTAACGAACAAGAATCCTACAGTGCTTGTGTTACCCCCACAGCTTTATTAAATTGGTTACTTTACATCATTGACACTTACCACTGGTTTATATTTATTTGGTATCATAATCATGGGCAAAACAATACTCTCCTGAAACAATTTCTGCCTCGTTAAAGACAGGTTAATGACCATTTTCATTTCAGTATTGTCTAAATGTATTAGTTTTGTCATGTATCAGACTGAACTTAAGATTTTTATGAGCAGTGCATGGCTAATCTTACTACATTACTTTTAATAAATACATTTCAAAGTAGAAACAATATAGCTTTATACCCTTTACTGAAGTCCAGTCCACAGAACATTTTTAAAGTTTCACTTTCATTAAAATGTCGTTCACGACATTTTAAAATGTTATATAAATGTAAGTTTTGAATTAAAATATGGATACATTTTTTAAGAATTCATATTCACTGTGGCCATACATTATGAAATCTATTAGCTTTATGTATGTGTTGATGTGTTGTTTTAATAGAACTCATTTTTTTGTGGATTCTTAAAGAATAAAAAAAAAACATTCTGCCTTTTTGCTTACATGGTGGAAAAACTCTGCGAGTGCCTTGAAAATAACTCCATGGAGTATGTTTGGATTAGCTCCATGTATTTTAAATTCTGATGACATCCAATACAACCAAAGAAGTCATTTTTATTTTTCACAGAGAGACTTATATAAATATAAATTATGTTTTGCTGGGCATATTTCTACATTTTATATGTATAAATACAACCCTCACATAATGTATTTAAAAAATTTAGCTTGGTCAGGAGATGGGGCGTGAAATTGTAAGTTTTTCTCTCACAGGCGTATAGACAGCACTGTGGCTTTTGCTGAGGATGGATGAGCTTGTTGGCTGCAGTTGTCAAAAACTCACATTTTTGCTAACTGATCTATGTCATACTGCAGAAAAAATCAATATAGCATAGTGTAAAAGTATCATATGTAGAAGCCTCTGGATTTAATATAAAGAACTTCAAATATATGGTGTACAAACTTCAAATATTGATTTATACAGACCTTTGCAAAAGTATTCACCCACTTCTAATGATGTCCCAGATTGCTGAATTTTAAATGATGAAAACATTCTTTAACCCTTTGAGTGGCTGATCAATTACTGGTTTTTACACCTTTGTTTTCACAGTAGGATCTGAGTAAAATACTGAATTTAACAATTTAATATATGATGTTTATTAACCCTCAATATGTGGTATCACCACATCTTAAATTCTCAACAATATTAACATGACAAGGATCAAAACCCCAAATCGCATACAAACCATACCACACTATGTATAAGCACTTCTTTCTACTAATAAATAGAAAATAAAATAAACAAAATTAAAACATAATGGTGTATAGCAATAAATAAGTCTAAACGGATAATATTACACTAGTAATATCTTATTTATAACATAGTCATCTCAATTTTACAGAAGATTTTAATGTTTTCCTTCCGGTGCATTGTCCACTTACAGTATAACATGACTTCCTTGTTTTGAATTCTGTGCTTTTAACTGTATATCCAAGCATTTTTATTTTGCTTCCCCATATTGTCAAAAAGACGTGAAGGATATACACTGCATCAATGTAAATGAATGAATCTGAGACATATTGTAATTTTTTTGATAAATGTATGAGTGAGAGTTTTGTGGGGTTTGTACAGTATGTTCTTCTTTTGTTCTGGGTGCTGTGGTTTCCCCCTACAGTCCAAAGACAGACAGGTAGGTTATTTAACTTCTGGGAAAATTGGGATGGACTGGCATCCAGTCCAGGTTGTATCCTGCCTTGTGCATATTGCTTGCCACGATAAGCTTCCAGTTACACAGCAACCCCGAACTGGATAAAGTAGTTAGAAAATTGATGGACAAAATGGAATTATGCTGGATGCAGTATGGTCCTCCAGGGAGGAGCTTTTTCTTCTGTTTTAATTTGACATGGTATCATGAATAAGTGACCCCTCAAACAAAATTATTCTTGCTTTGTGCATGAATACCAATTCTAAATGGTGCTAGGACCCTCCTTTCCTTGTCACATGTTCTGTGCATTCTCCCAGAATCATCAGAGCAAGCACAGAGCAGCAACAGACACTAGTATGACTGAAGTGCCCTTTTTATTTTCTATTGGTTAACAACATTCAACACACCCAAAGAAGGTTCCACAGCTGAAACGTTGCATTTCTTTTCTTCTCTTTTCAGCATGGAATAAACCTTTACTTGTTCCTTTGCAACATTCAACACTGTCCACGGCTACCCCACACAAGACCCAGAGCACATAAAAAAAACACAACTGTAAAATACACAGAAAAGAAGATGACGCCATAACCTTCCTCAGCTGCTCCCAGTAAAGTTACTGGTATCAGCATCTGCTCCTAGGTCCATTTCCGCCATCTATCCTGGAAACCTTCCTTCTTCCAAAGGGTCCCAGTTCTGTCTCTACAGGGGCTTTTTAAGCCTTCTTAACAAAAGCTGTTGACTCTTCTCCCAGGGGCTGATGCTTTCTGTGAGCAGAGCCAACTGCACAGGGCTCCTTCAGCAAATGTCTGTACACAGATGTCCAGGTGTGATGCATTTTTCCATGGTATCCTGTCCTTTGGCCCCCCTTTCGATCCAGGTCCAATCAAATCTGTTTGTACCCACATTACCCCTGAATAGTGTGGTAATAGCCTGGTGCTTATGTTACCAGGCCCTTTGATCAAATCAGGAAATGCACAGGATAAAGCATGAAACTGCACCAACACTAGGGTGTTGCTGGCCATTCAAAGCAATTTAACCTCGACACTCTGTGACAGGGGTCTTTTGTCCTGCTTTAAGATGACATAGCACTTTTTTAGTTTTAACAGCTGCCTCCTGTTAGCAGTGATGTACAGATGCAGCCATTACAAATGCGCGAGCGATACCGCATTATTTTCCGGTACGCTGTACGCAGTCTACCGCGAATTACTGGTAAATACCGCAAGTTACCGGTAAATACCGCTAGCAAAATAATAGTATCCGGAATTTCCGCAAGGTGGAGCTAATAAAGCTCAACCTCTCATGTTTGAGCTGTAGCCATCAAAGTCTTTAACGAAGATATTACTAATAGTATTAATAATAAATGACCTTGGACAAGCTGTAAACTATCCACACGACAGTTACCTACAGTAGGAGTTGACTTCAGTGATGTCACTGATGGGATGTTTCTAAAAATCCATCCACTGTAAAACGTCTTCTCTAGTTGCCCTGCATATGTATTCGCTAATGAAGCTGTGTGTTCTGAGCCTGGTTCTCTACATTTCTGTATGAACCAGCTTAGAGGGCTAAAGACAGCTTGTGTTTAAATTGAGTGTAAGGTAATTTATGCTTCTAAACTCATGGTCAGCATTTATTATTGTACTGTGCTGTAAACTTGTTCTGTGCCTAATTACATTATTTTATAGCTTTATCAAATCCGTACATTGTTGATAATGTTTCTGTAGTGCTTTTTCAGCATTCTGAATGTGACTGCGCCGGTGGAGCTGTGTGTTAGTCTCCTGACTCCCATATCACACGGCCTGTGATTGAATCCCATGGAACTATGACTTTATTTTTTAACAAACATTTCTTAGAAAAAATGAAACGTTTCCCTTGGTCAGAGATTAAATAAAACCTCACTCGCACCAAACAAATTTATATTTCTAAATATCACAACATGATCGGATTTAAGTCTTTTTAATAACAATGAATAGTCACCTATGCGTTACAAAATAAACATTTATATTGATTTGAATCGCGTTTTGATTTAAATCGTAAACGCATGTTTAAATATATGTGTTTAAAGGCGATATACTGTATAAAAGCGTTGATTCTTATGGAATGTGTTCCGCCGGGGATTCAAAAAATTTATTTTTTTTAATCGCGTATCTAAGGAAAATTGCAGTATAACTTTGTTCATGCACAAACAGTGGCATGTTACATTATTAATGTGGGTGTCTCCTCTTGCCAGAAAGCTCTAAATTGCATTTTGAGTGCGGTTTTTGACTTTTTCTAAATTGCAACCCATAAATAAAGCTGTTTAGACTTACTGTATTCTAAACTGTATTACAGCAGCACATTGGACAATGCAACGTAAATTGCAAAAATGCACTTGGAATCTGTCCAAGCCCTACTACGAAAATTATTTAAACTGCGACACTTATCATTCATCTTTAAATAAACTTTATTTTATATAGCGTTTTAAGCGAATAGGTAATTAGATTGCTCATAAACTTAATCGCTTTTTCTACATAAACACAGCGTGATTGCTCTCTGAAAATGCTTGTCCTTTATATTTAGGCTCAGATTTCAACTATAGATCGTATTATTATAAACTTTCTTGGAAAAATGTCTTTTATGTAAACCATGTTTGCTATTAATTCATTTAGGGCTAAAATACGTTCATTGTCTTCCAACCGAGTCGAGTTGACATTGGAAGCTTGCCACGCCCGGACTGTTACACCAACGCATTAGCATGTTAAAGCGATTTCTTTGAAGAGCCTAGCTTTTTAACTAGTAAGTACTGTACTTCCTACTTTGAAAATACCTGTGAAACCGGTTTAATTCGTCACAGCCAGCACTCCCACAGAGAGGGGGGTTGTACTCGTTAATGTCCGATGACATACAAATGGAAAGATTACAGATTTTAATCGTCTTTTTTCTGAACCAGGGAAAATCTGAATGCTGAATGAATAAAAGCATTTTATTAAAAACGCGTTTGCGTTTGTCTGGTATTTACTTTGGTCCCTTTTAACTGTTTTTCGATCTACTGTATTGCTTTGAGATGCCACTTTTAAAGGTGATATGTAAAATAAAGTTTTTTATTATTGTTATAGAGAAACATGATCAGATTTTCCCTGGTTCAGAAAAAAAGATCTAAAGTGCTACACCTTACTTTCTTAATTCGATGTATTTAAAGCAATGAACTACTGTAGGTGTAACATAACATTCAGAAATACAATCGAGAATAGTTTTGTGGTGTTTGTTTAGATGAAACGTTCCTAAAACGTATAACGTAACAAAATTAAAGACGATTAAAATCTGTAATCTTTCCACTTGTACTGTATGTCATCGGAAAGTTTCTGCTTTGTGTAAGGATGGTATTAAAAAGTAATCTTAAGTGGTGAGAAAGCTGTGCTCAATGTATTTAAGGGACTTAAAAGTAAAAGGAGATGCTTCATATTGCTTGACTAATTTTAAGAACTAAGTTATAAATGCAGACGCTCCCTCGGTGCCGCGCCGGGTGTAAATATCAAAATATACACGAATATAATCATATCGTTATTAAATTCTTTAGATACGCGATTCCATATTATATTAGCAGAAAAGCTTAAAATTACCACTTTTTCACACGCTAATTCACATTTCAGTTAAATACTTCAATGCTTAAAATGTTTAGGGAGAAATGGAATACCGGTGTGTATTTTTCCTTTAAAGTACCGATTCCTGGAATCTGACTGGCTGACACCCTTCTGAAGTGGTTCTATAATATCTGGTATACAGAAAAGAAAGCGTTGATAAAACGGCCTGGATTCTCATGTATCTCAGAGAGCGAGTGATCAGAAAAAGGAACAGCTGTTACACCCAGGTTTTGCGCTCTCTCTCTGTTGAATGAATGAAAGCATTTTATTAAAAACGCGTTTGTCTAGGTATTTACTTTGTAATCTGTGGTTTACATCTACTGTATTGTTTTGAGATGCCACTTTTAAAGGTGATATGTAAAATAAAGTTTTTTATTATTGTTATAGAGAAACATGATCAGATTTCCCCTGGTTCAGAAAAAAGACGATTAAAATCTGTAATCTTTGCACTTGTACAGTATGTCATCGGAAAATACAATCAGTTTCTGCTTTGTGTAAGGATGGTGTCAAAAAGTAATCTAAGTGGTGAGAAAGCTATGCTCCTCAAAGCGCTTTACAGGATAAAAACAATAACAACAATAGTGGCTGGGCAAACGATTTTTTTTTATAGAAATACAAAATGAGATACTGTATAATGATGTGCATGATCAAAGTTATACTGCTATTTTCCTTAGATACGCGATTAAAAAAAATAAATTTTTTGAATCCCCGGCGGAACACATTCCATAAGAATCAGCGCTTTTATACAGTATATTGCCTTTAAACACATATATTTAAACACGCGTTTACAATTTAAATCTATTTATTTAAAATTTATTTAAATAAATTTGTTTGGTGCGAGTGAGGTTTTATTTAATCTCTGACCAAGGGAAACGTTTCATTTTTTCAAAGAAATGTTTGTTAAAAAATAAAGTCATAGTTCCATGAGATTCGATCACAGACCGTGTGACATGGGAGTCAGGAAACTAACTCACAGCGCCACCGGCGGAGTCACGTGCAGAGTGCTGAAAAAGCACTACAGAAACATTATCGACAGACAATGTACAGCGTGTACTATTCTTGTGTTGCGGTACATGAATATAATTATATCGTTATTAATTTAGTTAGATACGCGATTCCATATTATATTCCCTTTTAATCAAATTCTAAAAGTATGCTTGTTGACTCCGGTATCTCTTTAGTTAAAGACTTCGATGCTTAAAATGTTTAGGGAGAAATGGAATACTGGTGTGTATTTTTTCTTTAAAGTACCAAGACCAGCCATATACTGTATGTTTATGTTCCAAAATTAATATCGTTTATGGCCTTCACACGCGTTACAGTATGCTCCTATTCTTTTTATGCTCAGCTACTAAGATTTCCCCTCAGTGGTAAAATTCAATATCTACAATGGGCAAAGCAAAGACGTTTACTGTAAGTCTTTCTACGACAGACCAACGGACCACGAGTGCCCCTGTCGGTCAACCAATCACGTACCGCGGTACCGAGCGTCATCTTGCGTCACAATGCGCGACGCCACCTGCGGTACGTGTCTGTAACGTGCACTTTGAATGGCTGCATCTGTAAGTGTTTCTGTTTCCTGACAATGTTATTGTCATAACCCTATTTCTCTTAAAGGAAATGAAGTCATTACACTTCTACAGATGCAGCCATTCAAAACAAGCAGGCTATACCGCATTATTTTGCCGTGCGCTTTACGCAGTCTACCGCGAGTTACCGTAAATTCTCCTATAGTACCGCAAGCAAAAAAATAGTATCCGGAATTTCCGCAAGGTGGAGCTAATAAAGCTCAACCTCTCATGTTTGAGCTGTCGCCATCAAAGTCTTTAACAAAGATATTACTAATAGTATTAATAATGAATGACCTTGGACAAGCTGTAAACTCAAAGTATTGCCCTGGTCCACATTCTTTTTTTCATTGACCGTATTTGTGAAAGTAACACCACAGCATTTCGCAATCACGCATTTGTTTCCAATCATGCAAAGTACAGTAATAATGGAGAATCTCCGATTCGCCATGCCTTTCACATGCTCATAAATGAGATTGATTTAGGAACATAAACATATTACCGTATGCAAACTGTACTGTATACAGTATGTATATGTATATTTAATGTCTTACTGTGCCCGTTTAAATATTGAATATTTATATGGAATTTTACCACTGAAGGGAAATCTCGATGAGGCAGGGAAGAAATAAGCCCCGGCTGTGGCCAACCCTTCCCACGGCAGCAGGTGGGGTGAAGCGCTCCTTCTGGCTTTCTGGAGTGGGGGTAGAGTCGCTCAAGGGCGGCCTTCCCCTCTTTAGGCCACCCCGCTCCCGTTTTCCCGACGGCCTCCGGAATCCCCGGGGCTGCAGCGCCCGGTACTCCCGTGCGATGTGTCCCCTCTCCCCACAGCGGTGGCAGATGACTAGCCGTCGTCGCTCCCCCAGCATCGCCGCACTGGGCGTCTCCTCCTCCCCATCTGATTCCCCGTGCGCCCCTCCGTTGGTGCCCACCGGTCTCCTCGAATACGGCATCAGCCTGCTCAGCCAAAGCCAGGGCCTGCTCCAAGAGGACCGGCGCGGCCAGCATCACGTGACACTGCACCTCAGTCGGCTCCAGGGCCCAGAGGAATGCCTGGAGCGCTATCTCCCGGTGGGCCTCCTCCGGGAGAGTAGGGTAACCCTGGCGGGCTAAGTAGGCCATGTCTGCGGCTGTTACCTTCACTGTTACCTGGATACCTCTTTATTTAGAACCTACTCTTCCCCCTGCCTGTCTGGCTTCTTTTAATCCTTCTGTGCCCGGATTGCAGCGGGTAAGATATTTTTCCACGAAAAAAAGAGAAATTAAAAAAAGAGAAATTTCACTAGAGCCCCTTCTCGTGTCTAATTTTTAGTTTAGAAGGATTCAAGCAAGATTTTGGATGAAAGGCAGCGACCTTAATCAAGCCCAAATCAAAATTGAACCCATTCAGGGCTTACATTACATTTTAGCGTTTCATTCTGAGCAGAAGACCCTCACACCTGAAGAAGGCTTGCGTTTTCTCCTCTTTTAAGCATGTATACAATGCTGTAATACAATTTAAAATAATTAAAAGTTTAAACAGTATCAACTAAACTCCATTAATATAAGTATCGAGTGGTATTAAATAAATACAGCTTTTAAGAATAGATTACACTTTTCTAAAACGTATTTAAAAAATAAAAACGATTACTAATCTAATCTTTCCATGTTTGATACCAAAATCCCAAGATAAATAAATCTAAACAGGGAGAAAGCTATGCTGAAAGTTTATTAAGATACTTAGAAGACAAAGATAACAATTTATGTTGCATTTGTCTGATTGTGAATAAAAAATACATTTAATTAACTGCTCTCAGTGACAGCTGACAATCCTCCATACACTCAAGTGAAAAATTAGTAATGCCAATGTAAACGTCGTATTTACAATTTGTTGATAATAGAAATGTTAAGTTCTCTAAAGCTTTGTGAGGCAGCAAAAGGCAGCAAAAGATTCGAACACCCTATATTGTAATGAGCTGCTGAGCTGAGAATGGGTTATGTTCCTGCTGTCAGAGGGGGTGGAAAGTGCCCGCGGTCATTTAATTAGTATTACAATTCGCACTGATTCCCTTGCGAAGATATGGACATAAGAATATTCGTGCGTGGTCAAAAAATGGCATTAAGCACTTAAAATGAATATGGTTAATAAGAGTAAACTGTAACATGCTGTAACAAGATTGGCTAAACTGTGATCTATCGCTTATGCCTGAAATTGGAGTCGTAGTGAATAATGACTAATAAGTCTGTCTTTCTGTGGGGGGAAGGAAATCTGATCTGATCTGCAAACCTCCAACAGAGCTGTTCAACCGGTTTTTGTCGGGCACCTCAAGTGTCAGTTGTAAGCGATAAATATATTTAGCTGAAAAGCTGTACAACGCAAGACATTACGCTACTCTAGGTTTCGTGAAAAAGCACATTTTGCTGCTGTAATACAGTTTAAAATAATTAAAAGTCTAAACAGTATCAGCTTATGTATGGGTTGTAATTTAAAAAAAGTCAAAAACCGCACTCAAAATGCAATTTAGCGCTTTCTGGCAAGAGGAGACCCCCAAATTAATAATGTAACATGCTACTGTTTGTGCATGAACATAGTTACTGTATACTGTTATTTCTTTAGATACGCGATTCCATGTTTTTCTTTAATCCCTGGCGGGACAGGGCGTCCATAAGAATCAAGTTATAGGTTTTATTGCGCTTTGACAGAAACCAAATTATATCGTTATTAATTTCTTTAGATACGCGATTCCACATTATATTCCCTATTAATCAAATTCTAAAAGTATGCTTGTTGACTCCGGTATCGAGCATATTCGCAGAAAGGCTTAAAACTACCACTTTTTATACACGTTATTTCACGTTAGTTAAAGACTGCGATGCTTAAAATGTTTAGGGAGAAATGGAATACTGGTGTGTATTTTTTCTTTAAAGTACCGAGACCAGCCATATACAGTTTACATACTGTATGTTTATGTTCCAAAACTAATATCGTTTGTTATCCCAAGTTGTTTGAATCACCACAATTCAAATAGAGAAAAAAGAGCTGACTGACAAGATTTAAGATGTGGCTGTCAATGTTGGATTAAAAAAAACAAGTTGCCCGATGTTAGTTGCATTGCTTGAAAAATAATTTTATTTCGAGAGACTGGATAAGTAATTCAAGTGTTTTTTTTTAACTTCCTGAAAAACAAGTAATAATTTAACAATATGTGCAAACGTTTTATGATATGTCACTGTTATGAATGTCTATGGAGTGTATGTTATTTGCCTGTCTGTCCTGGCTGTGCTCTCTCTCTCAATTCAATTCAATTCAAGGTGCTTTAACTTTAACTTGCTTTAACTCCGCAAGTCTGAGTTCTGAGTTCTGAAGTCTGAGTTCTTGTGTCCGTCCTATCCGAACCTGAAAGTATTACAATATGTATCTTTATAGCAGGTGGTGTACAGCTTTTTAGTATAGATTACACTTTTCTAAAATGTATTTAAAAAATAAAAATGATTACAATCTAATCTTTCCACGTTTGATCCCAAGATCCCAAGAAAAATAAATCTAAACGGGGAGAAAGCTATGCTGAAAGTTTATTAAGATACTTAGAAGACAAAGATATCAATTTATGTTGCATTTGTCTGATTGTGAATCAAAAAACACATATATTTAAACACGCGTTTGCGATTTAAATCAAAACGCGATTTAAATCAATATAAATGTTTATATTGTAACGCATAGGTGACTATTCATTGTTATTAAAATGACTTAAATTCGATCATGTTGTGATATTTAGAAATATAAATTTGTTTGGTGCGAGTGAAGTTTTATTTAATCTCTGAGCCAGGGAAACGTTTTATTTTTTCAAAGAAATGTTTGTTAAAAAAAGTCATGGCTCCAACGGGATTCAAACACCCAGCATATGACGTGGGAGTCAGGAACCTAACCCACAGCGCCACCAGCAAGGTCACATGAGGAGTGTTGAAAAAGCACTACAAAACATTATCAACAGACATCATACAGCGTGTACAATTCTTGTGTTGCTGTACATGAATATAATTATATCGTTATTAATTTCTTTAGATACGCGATTCCATATTATATTCCCTTTTAATCAAATTCTAAAAGTATGCTTGTTGACTCCGGTATCACGTTAGTTAAAGACTTCGATGCTTAAAATGTTTAGGGAGAAATGGAATACTGGTGTGTATGTTTTCTTTAAAGTACCGAGACCAGCCATATACTGTATGTTTAAGATCCAAAATTAATATCGTTTATGGCCTTCACACGCGTTACAGTATGCTCCTATTCTTTTTATGCTCAGGTACTAAGATTTCCCTTCAGTGGTAAAATTCCATATAAATATTCAATACTAAAACGGGCACAGTAAAGACATTTAAATCTTTCTACGACCGACCAATGCACCATGAGTGCCCCTGTCGGTCAACCAATCACGTACCGCGGTATTTTGCGTCAACGCGCGTCATGATGCGCGAGGCCGTAGCCAATTACCTCCGGTACGTGTCTGTGCCGCGCACTTTGAATGGCTGCATCTGTAGATCACTTTCAGTCAGACTCACTCTCAGTGCCTCCCCACTAGGAATAATAACCTAATGTTTGGAGTGTTTGTGCGGCTGTTTCCGGTGTGAGTTAAGTGTCTGGAGACAGTCAGTATGCAGCTGTAGAGTACATGTTAATAAAATAACATTTTTGAACAAATTCCATTATGATATAATTCTTCAAAATACTCTCAAGGACAATTTTTCTTTGTTTTAGACAGTCCATCCATGAAACTCATCTTAGTGTTGGGAAGATTGAAAAAGGCATTTATTACAGCAGATAATATCACTTTTTTCACATAGATCAGCGACACAAAGGAATGCTACAAACACTTGAAAATTTAAATTTAGCAGCAACAATAAACACGTCAGCTTTTCAAAGTTCGGTTGATTTTGCTAGCCTGTCAGCTTGAAAACAAACTCCTTTGGCTCTCAAAACAAATAATAAAGTCACATTTGTCACATCACTCCATAATAGTTACAAATCATCTGGTGAAGATAATATTTGAGTAAATCATATTAAGACTGTATGTCTTAGCCACAGAACATCATTTTCAAAATCCATTGTGGGGTAATGGAATTTCTGTCTGTTTACTTGATTTCACCTATCTTGTTAAGTTTCAAATCTTACTTTTGTAGAAATGAACAGAGTGTGGTTAATATCACTATGGGCTTTACCATTTTACCTATGTGTTTAAAGAGGATTGTGTTTTGCATAATACCTTTATATCTTTAAAACTGTAAATCGTACTAATTACATTTTAAGCATTTTCAGTTTGCTCAAAGGTACTATTTAGTTTGATTGTTAATTACACAAATTGAACATCCTAGCAGGGAGCTGCATCAGTATGTGTAGGCAGCAAAGGAGCAGATAATGGTTCAGTATAGGGTCATTCCAGCTGTAAAAGAAGTGTTTCTTCTTTTTACCTGTTAAATAGAACATCCTGTTGTTTAATACACATTGGATTCTGATAACCTTTTATAATTTCTTTCTTTGTATTATCTGAGGGTTGAAAAAAGTAGTATGTACTTAAAGAAGTTACTTAAAGGATATTGAGCATTACAATAGTAATAATAAACTATCATATATAGCGCTTTTAAAGTTGGATTCTCAATGTGCTTTACAGAATGACAACAACAAAACAAATACACAAGATATGCACAATGAAATTACACAATGAGAGAAGACAGTAGATGGGGGTAGTGAATATGGTAGAAGCAAAGGGGTAAATAACATAACCATTTAAGTTAAGGCCCTACTAAAGAAGGTTTTGAGTCCAGATATGAAAGAGTTTAGGGAAGGTGACTCTTAGATACAGTTACTGAGCTTTGGGGCATAACAGGGGAAGGCCCTGTCACCCACAGAGTGTAGACACTTGGGGGACAGATTGGAGACAAGAATTAGAAAAGGGAAGGTCATGAGATGTGGAGTAGGATGATAATATCTCAGACAGGTACTGAATTGCCAAGACAAGCAGAGCCTTATAAGTGAGCATGAGGATTTTGAAGTCAACATGAAACCTGACAGGAAGCCAGTGCAAGGACTCCAGGATAGGAGTAATGTGATCACTTGCACTAGACCTGGTCAGAATTCTGGCTGTCAAATTTTGGACATACTAGAGTTTGTTCAATGTGGTTTTAGAAATCCCAGCAAATAGAGCATTACAGTAGTCAATTCAGGATACAACAAATTTGTTGATCAGCTTTTTAGCAATAGTTTTACATAGGACGTAGTCTGGTGATTTTCCTGAGGTGAAAGAATGATGTTTTGACAATATGTTACACATGTAAGTTGAATGTCAAGCCTGTATCAAATATCACCCCCACCTTTTTCAATTTAGACTGAAGCTCAAATATCATACCATCCAGAGATAGGGTTAAAGGCTTTACAAAATTGATGGGGGTGCCAATAATCATGACTTCAGTCTTGTCACAGTTTAGATAAAGGACATTTTGAGTCTTCTATCTTTTTATGTCAGAGATGCAATTAGTGAGAATAGAGACAGCCACATCAATGTCAGGTTTGGTCTGGATATAGAGTTGAGTATCATTAGCATCGTAGTGATAGTTTAGGCCATGTGATCTCAAAAGTTGATCAAGTGGAAACATGCAAATGCTGAAAAGTAGGGGGCCCAGTATCGAGCCCTGAGGAACACCAGACTTAAAGAGTCCAATTTCAGAGCTGAATCCACCAAGAGAGACAAAGTAACAGAGATCAGTGAGGTAAGACTTGAACCATTTAAGAGCAATGTCAGAAACTCCAAACAGTCTCAAGATGAGAAAGTAAAATATGATGGTTAACAGTGTCGAAAGAAGCACTGAGATAAAGAAGAATGAGTATAGAAAGAGAAACAGAATCAGAAGCTATTACAAGATCATTAGTGACTTTGACCAGGGCAGTTTCTGTGCTGTGAAGTTGTCGAAGCCAGAATGGGAAGGTTTGAAAAATGTATTTGCAATGATGTGGTTATTTAACTGAATTGTAACTGTACATTCTAGGATATATGCAAGAAAGGGTAAGCTGGAAATGGGGCAAAAAGTGTTTAGATTGTTCAGAACCATGTCTGGCATTTTTGGCTTAGGCAGCAGTTTTGAGAACTGTTTGTACAACATCAGTGCTCAAGGATTCATTTATTATGTTGAGGACAATGGGGCAGAGAGAAGTAAAACAGGATAGAAATAAAATGGTAGGAATGGGATCTAATGGGCTGGTGGTGGATTTCATATGCTTAACCAGTTTAATGAGGGATGCAGAGTGAAGAAGAGAGAGGTTGGAAAGAAGGTAACCATTTAAGTTAGGCAAGCGAAGAGAAGGTGTGGAAGTGACTTGTGTTGTGCAGAGAATGTGATGCCAGATGTGGTAGATCTTGGAGCTGAAGAAATTTTAATATGAGTTGCAAAGTTGTGATGAGGCAGTTTGGGTTTAGCAGATTGTTGATAGTAGCAAAAAAGTGTCTAGATTTGTTATGGTTATTTTCAATGATGTGAGAGACGTAGCTGGATCTAGCAGACTCTATTGTATCCTTCTATTCAGACTAGTAATGTTTCCAAGCCTGATAATGTACGTTTAGGCCAGAAAGACACCACTTACGTTCAAGTTTCCAGGAGAATGCTTTCATTGAACACAGATAGTCGGTGTACCAAAGGGCAGAGAGAGAAAAAGAGATGATTTGAGTTTTTAGAGGAGTGAAGGTGTTAAATGTAGAGAGCAATATTAAGCAAATGTATTTTGTCCTCTAGAGCAGTGGTTCTCAAAGTGTGGTCCCGGTGCGTGTGCCAGGTGGTCCGTGGGCTGGCCTAATCATTTTTTTTAAAAAGCAAGTCTATGCTGTTTAAGTCAGAGGAAAGAATATTGTATTGTCTGCTATGAAGGGGCTCCCCCTAGGAGCACTGTTAAGAACTGCAAGCTGTAAAAAGTGGGAGGAGGGACTTGTGTGTTAGTTCTAGGTATCGGGGTTTCAACAGCCGTTAAGGCGACTGTGTGTGTCAGTAATGGGGTGAGCACCAGCCTAGTCGTAGGCTTGGCTGGCTTGAGTGTCTGCTGAAAGGGCAAAGTTTCCATTCATTCTCTTTGGCTGTACCCTTCTGTTGCCTTTGTGTTTTAATGAAGTTTGAGTTATGGCGGACCACCTCCCCTCTTCATTCTCCCCATCAGCGCCTATTGCCTCAGTGTTTTAGTTTTATGCACCAAGAATTAAACGATGTCACACATTGAAAATAAAACACTCAGTTTGGCGGTGACTTCCTTGCCACCGTGCAGCAGTCTATTGTAGTTAGTGATGCACGGGTCAGCTTTATTTTGACCCGCACCCGCCCAACCTGATTTAAAATCATAAAAGTGCTGACCTGAAGCCGGTCCACACCCGCTCCATTAGAAATTACACCGAACAATATTCGAACATTCATTTGATCAACATTTATTGAAACAGTATATCCAGATTCCTCGTTTCAAAAAGACTAACGTAGCTTAGTCTAGTGACTGTCATTATTATAAAGTGCTTCACAATTGATGCAGATAACGTAACCTGTGCTTTAATCTTCTGTTGTGCTGACTAGCTCGCCAAACGTCTCCCACATGGCTCTTTTGTCGTTCTTTCTTCTTTTTATCTCACTACTCTGGAGTTGTCCTGATCTGCTCTAACGAGGTTGCCATTATGTTTTTTTCTTTGTAATACACTGTTGTCTGTTTGCTTATGTTTTCTCCCACTTTGCCTTGTGAGCCCAATTGGGGCTTAAATATGGTAAAACATCAGTTTTAAACCTTAAAATCACTTTAAGATACATATGATCGGTTTTCTGAAATATTTTGCTTTTGGTCATATATCAACTCCCACCCACCCAACCTGATCTAAAATCTTTTTTATCCTGAGTAAACCCGTGCATCACTAGTTGTCATGATTGCGTGGTTACGCTGTTTACGTTTTGAAATGTGAGTGTGGTTTGACTGTTGCACTTATTGTTCATACCGTTTTATTCTCACTTTTGAATATCTTAGAATTTGAAACTTCAAAGTGTAATTTAAAGAAGCAGTCAAAGCAGAAGGGTTATTATGGAGCACTGGATTAAATCTAGGACTCTGAAATGCAAATATAGCAATGATAGTGACAGCGCAAGTGTGAGTTACAGTACATGCAGAATAGAAGTGACAATGAGAGTGAGGTCATTCGTGAACCACACTAGAAGTGCTGTAATTCTAATTCCAACAGCTTGTTAAATGTGATGTGCAAGGAAGCAGAAGGTGTGCTTGATGTGATGTCTTCGTCTGCTTTCAGACATGAGACTAAAGTTGTCCAGCTTGGATCCAGATATAACTTCTCTGATTGCTTAACAAAAGCAGCTCCATTGTTCACATTAATGTTTTAAGTAATAAAACATGCAAAATATGCAGCCTTGTGTATAAAAAATAGTAGTACTTTTCATCAAATTTAATTCAATATTAATTATTTTTAGTACATTAATAGGTGATTTTTCCAGGGTAAGATGTGGACGTAGACATAGGTGCTCCACCGCATCTGTGATTTGGTGTAAGTGGTCCGCAGACCATAGAACTTTGAGAACCACTGCTCTAGAGGATCAGAGGTAGAGAAACAAAATAAGGAAAACAGTACAGAATTTGTGAACATTTATTATATGTGTATGTGAGTGTGTGCATGCACAAGCGCTCATGTTGGTCATTGAGTTTTTCTGGGGTTCCTATGAGAAGATGACTTGTAGGTGGTACTTGGATGCTTTGGTTTGATCAGGGGTGGTACTTGGTCCAAAACGTTTGAGAACCACTGGCTTAGTACATGGGAAGAAAAGTTAAAATCATAAATCGTCATTTGCAATGATTAAATCAAGTGTGTTTCCTTTGTTATGTGTTGGGATAAGGACAAACTGGGTTAGATCAAAGCATCCCAACAGAGCTAAAAAATCCTTATCTAAACTGGAAGACCATGAGTCAATATGTATATTAAAGGTACCAATAATAAGGGTCCTCTTAAATCTGAGACATAAAAACAAATGTAAATTGGCAAGCTTGCCTAAAAAGGCATAATTAGGTTTGGGTCGTCTATAGGCCAAGGCAATTATAGTAGAATGGGGAACGGAGACATTTAAAACAAGACACTCAACAGAAGACAGCAGAGGCACAGTAACAGTATTTAAATTGTTAAGGAGATTATAAATAACGATAATGCCCCCACCTCTACCTATGAGATGATAGACGCCAAACAAACCATTCCCTGGAGGCACTAGTTGGTTGAACTGGAGAACATCATTTTGTCTTTGCCAGGTTTCAGTTAAGCACAGTAAGACATGTTTTTTTTTTCTTTTTTCTGTAATAAAGTTACATAAGAGAAGAGCCTTATTATTTATGGAGTGGGTGTTTAGCAGTGCTGATCTGGCCAGTCTCGGGAAGCCTGGGGACAGCAGAGTGGGTTCCAGGCATGGTAGAGAGAATACATTTTTTAGTTTGGCACTGATGCGGGATAGTCTTGCAGCCTTGGCCACAGAGGCAGGGATAGCAGGGATAGTGACTCCACAAGTGGAAGAAGGAAAGAATGGCGTCTTGTGCTGAGATGATTGTAATGAATTGGTCGCACAATCCCTATCATACTTGTTTTTTTCAAGGAAATAATTCTGTTTCAGCTGCAGTAATTGCAGTAAGGAGTGTGTTAGAAACATTGTTTTGGAATCCCGGATGATGCAACAAAAACCGGGAAGGAAATCCTGAATCAGGACAGTAGCAGGTGGTTAAAAAAAATACTCAGCAGAACAATTCCAGTGGTGAGTAGTTGGCAGTAGAATCAGTCACTGTGGAAGTCTGTTTGTAACAGTTACAGTAAATGGCTTTATAAATAAGGGAAGAAAAAATAAAAACTAAAAACATGGAAGACAGAGAAAAAAGAAGTAAAAAGGAAATAAAAAAGGAAAAGAAAATAATAAAAAGTACACAATAAAAAAATGAAAAACTGGTGGGATGAGCGGCAGCCAGAATGCGCCAGCATTCCCTCTGAACCAGAAATGGAACTAATGAGCTACCAAATAAATTTCATCAACCATTCCCACCACATGGTTCACACCATTCCATTTTTTGGTCTGAATTCCATGAGTTTTAAAAACAGAAGCCATTCATTATCTTAGCAAAACATTTTTAACTATTACCAAATTGGAAAATATCTTAAGCCTGGACAAAATTAAACTAATCCTCTCTCTTTCACAATACACAGTATATCAGAATTAAGTGATCTATTTCTCAAAATAAGAATAATGATAATAGCTGTAAATCTACATATTATTAAGGTTGTTTTATGTTAAATGGAAGCTAAAACTCTGTATGCATTGTAAAGGAATAATTTGAGGAGATTATAGGGCCTAATATAAGCAACTTTGATTCAGCATCTCCAAGTACTGGACTCCATTATGGCACATTGAACATGATAAATATGAAATACTGTTACCAATAAGGAACAAGAATGGTTAGTGTTAACATTTAATATTTTATGATAGATTGCAAAACATTAAAATACACCCTAATTCTGTTTTGAATGTTTGGCTGCTACTGTTAAATACTAGTTAGGAAGTATCTGGTTTTCATACTAGACACTGCAGTTTAGATTCTAACTTAATTTTGTTAACCAGTGTTTTACTAAAAGAAAGTATTGTTATAATGTATGGTCTCAATATATTCAAATAATTCATTTTTTTCTTTAAAAAACCCTTTTGATCTTTAGAGTCTATATTTTATATTTTTGTCCATCCTTCTTTTATACTTGCAATAATGATTAACTTAATCCATTTAGACTACCTTTAAGTAAAGATGTTTATGAAAGTGGCCCTTAGTGAAGGGCCTGTGTTACATTATTTATTACTATAGGTATTGTTACAGCTGTAGGTGACTGAGAAGTGTCTCTTAGATTAGTTTGTGACACATGGAAGAGTAAACACTTATAGCTTCAAAGCAGAGAGGATGTTTGTTGAGATGTGGGAGTACCTTGATCAGAAACCATTGTAAAGTTTACCTTGGTATAACTTAGTTATGGGTTAATAATTTTTTAGGAGCAGTATAGAAACACACAATGTAAGATCACATTATGCCGGCGTCACACTACACAACTTTTCCAAGGAATTTCAGTTGTAGCCTTCATTTACATAATCGTAAGAAAATCACAACTAGATGTAGAGATTGCCCCTTACTGTCAGTTTTGTAGTGTGACACCCCCAGCGACTCAGTCATAGCGCTCTTAATAGCCCCTACGACTGTCTGCAACTTGCTAATACTAATTTGTTTACAATATTTGTTTTAAAGGTGTTTTATATTTTTAACTGTTTTATTTTTGTAAATTTGTTCTATAATTATAAAAAAGAATTATATTTTTGAAGATGTTTTATTTGTGGAAAACAATCCCTTTGTTTCATTTTTCAAGGTGTTTACATGCATGTTCTCCATGTTGTTTGTTTAGTTTTGTGCGGTGCTCCTCTTCTTATTCCGGTGTGCTCCACATTGATTGGCTGCCAACATGAGGCGATCTCGCTGTACAATTGTGGCGCAATACAAGATTTGGAACTGTGATGAAAAGTCGTGAGGGAATCGTGTAATTAGTCACCCCCTGAGATTCCTAGTTGTATAATTTGACACCCTCTAGGACAGAAAAGGCAAGCAGATTTAGCAAATGCAGTTGCTAAATTTGACATGTTCTCCGACTAAAAGTCATGTCAAGTCCTGTAGTGTGACACCGGCTTCAACAGCACAGAGAGAACAAGAAGCTGGGAAGAAGTAGAGGAGAGAAGAGTCTTGAGGAGTTGAAACCTGCGCAAGGCAAGAGACCATTCTTCATTGTCATCCAAACAAAACCTGACTAGAGCTAAGTATTTGAACCTTGATAGCGAGAGTTTGCTATTCTGTTTTTTTAGGGAACTTTTAGGGGTTTCCTACAGTAGGTAAAAGATACCTCCGTTAGAAATGTCTTCCTTCATAGAGTACATTTTTACAATAGGGAGATAGGATCCTATTTGTTTTGTGTCATCCGGGGTGCAGAAAGAGATTTAACTGCAGGATGTATCGCATTTATTTAGAAGGCAGCTTATCTCTTATTTGGAGTCTGGGGGTTTTTCTGGGTGATTAGAATGTTAGGCCTCTGAAATGACTTGTCTGTAAATACTGTACTTAGAGTAACTTGTGTGTTATATGTTTGTTTTGTGTAATGTAGTTTGTGTCTTGTCATTGTGATAAATATTTGTTTAACCAAGTGTGCCTGGATTATTACTGTTCTCACCAAAGCTGTGCCAGAGAGTACAGAATTCACATCTCTAATTACACCAGCTGCTCTGGTATTTTATGGAGAAATAACTTACGAGTTGGGAGTTATGAATATTTATTTTACTTATTGACTTAACTGCACGATCAAATCCTGATATTCACCATTTTCATAACCCCCCATTTGTAACAGTATTAAAATTTAAATATGTACATGTTACTACAATTACTACTAGTTTTGTTCTATATTCTTGAGTATAAAAAAGAAATTCACATGAGTGGATCTGTGCTGGACATATTCTTAATTAAAAGAAAACATAAGCTAATTGTCTTAGGAATGCAGAGTAGATATATATTGAGGCTGGCACCATCAGGCTATCAAAATTTCTAGGCACCCCAAAGGAGATAGAAAGTTTTGCAGCTGTATTTAGTTACGGCTACTGAATAACAATGATGTAAGTGACACTGAGGATAAAAGTCACTATACATTTTCTAGTATTGCTATCTGTTTTCCTGAGAGTGAGAGCACAGAGCAGGTCCAGGGCATTTCAAAATAATTCTTTTTGTTTGTCTTATGTTGTTGTTACTGGAGAATATGTCATTCAGTTTCTCATTTATACCAGACCCCTGACTGACAAGAAAAAGCATCCTACATTTAGGATGCTATTGGGCCCCTGTGTGTATTCATCATACACCACATTTAGAATTAAAATGCTCATGTCTATCTACAGTTTTTTGTAGAAAAGAGGACAGATTGAGATAACATTGTACTTAATGGAAAAACACCATAGTCGAATTGATTAGTTTACTTGTATTATGAATATAAATATTTTTTCTATAGTATAGATGTTAATGTCTTATTCCATTTGGTTTGTTTTCTATGTTAATACAATGCTTAATAAGCTTTTCTTCAAAAGGGAAAATTAACTGAAATATTTTTTAAATTCTGGAAAGCTGGTTTTTGAATTATGAATTTCTGAAGTTTACTTTTTATCTCTATACAATGATAAAAGGGGCTTTATATAGAAAATCCATTTCCCCCACTTTTGTTTTTTCTGACATTTCAGGCAGTCATCTATAACCTACTAAATATGATACACATGATCTGAAGTCTTCCACTCCTGGGACCGCACAACTTACCTTCCCTTGACATTTCACATTTGCTTATGAATCTCTTCAGAAATGTAAATATAGACTTTTTATCTTTAATAAAAAAAGAGGACTCACTGCATCCTTTTCTGAAAGTGGTGCCAGGCGTTTTCATCTGTAAAAAAAGAATATTGTTTCCATTTAATAGGAATCCTAAAACAGTTAACAAAAGTGTAAATCCTCTTTCTATATTTCTGTTTCATATACTGTAGCTAATGTTTAGGATTTTTTAATAGAGACCAATTTGAATACTTTCACGAATATATATTTTTGGCTGTTTTCATGTTGTGGTTTGTTTTCAGGTTATTATACTGTAGATTCAAATGATCAAAATTTGGGGATTTGATGATTATTCAAAATGCCAGATATTTCTACAAAACCATTAAAATGGGGACACACTACTAGTAGTAATATTCACAACTATTTATTCACATATGTTGCAATAATAATAATAATAATAATAATAATAATAACCAGAGAATTTTTCCAGGCTATCTTGTTCACAGCAAAGGGATTCATTCGTATGTGCCACTAGAGATACATTCATGTGACTACAACCTACCAATGCTATCACAAGATCAGTGGGTAGCTGTGAAAAGATATAGATTCAAGGTTCTATCAAGTGAAACTTAATGCCTAGTGCTTTCTATAGTTTTCATGTGAGGTTTCTTTGTTCTTTTTGGGGCAAAAACCTAAATGACCTGAATGTCTTCATATCATGGTTATCATTACTAATGTTAGTGACTTCTAAATGTACTAAAAAGTACTACAAAATTAAAAAAAATTGAAATAAAAAATAAAACAGACAGGCTAACATAATATTCTGGTATCTTATCAATAGGTATCTGTGCAGATAAGTGGTAGTTTATATTATTATTTTTCTAACTCTAACATTATACATGCAAAGCAGTCTGATACATTGTTTCACACAACTAATTTTGGGCTACTGAATAAATCAACCTTGATTCTCTAGAGCTTGTATCAGTCTTAGTTAAAGAGAATACAAACTACCTCAATTATTCTATCTTTCGAGATTGGCTTTCTATGACAAAACTTTATGCTAATTACAAACACTGTTGTACAACTAAAAGCAGATGCATAATTTTATGATGAACGAGAAAAGAAAACAGTTTGTCAACAATACATACATGGCACCTCACAAAATGTTCAATGGGAAAATATTCAGTGGGAAATTGTTCCAAATAATAAAGTAAATAATACTATGGTTTTGTTTTTCAATTTGGTAGCTCTGTGACTTCATGTATTTCTTTATTATAGTGGTTTATCCTGGTGAAGATTATGGCCAGTTAGAACATATCCTGGAATGGTAAGAAGGTACTGTAAGGGGGTACTGAGAGCACACGGCTGTTCTCTCTCTGGATAAAACACCAAAGCATTACAGAACCAATGAGTAAATAATATGTTATACCATTCAGTTAAATCTAGATAGCATGTCTTCAAGAGGTAGGCAAGACAGCAGTACCTGGCAAACAAACACATGAATTCAGGAACAGCATATACAATTCAAATAAAAATAAAGGACCATGGGAGATATGAGGCAGTAGTGCTAATTGCGTTGGAGACAATTTTGAAATGTTTTTCAAATTTCACAGTGATAAACTTTCATAAAATACATGGCTCCAAGCAATCTTAACAACTGTTGTCTGACTTTCATTTATTAATTAACTGGTAGGGAAGTTTATGGCTGATATACAGTGGTCCCTGGTCCAATGTTGTGAAATTTCAAAATGACACACACACATTTTTAACTTAATATTTTATTCAAAATGTGCTAAATGCAAAATATGAGTGCTAAAACTAAAAATGTTCAAGGGAAAAACATAAAAAAATAATTGTGTTTATTTCAGTAATTATGAAGGCAGATGGACTTGATATTTGGTAGACCTAACTTTGGAAGCAATTCAGAGTCCCAAGTCATCTTGAACACTGCCTTGGTAAATATTTTGCCCCTTGCTATCTCAAGTTGCTTATTAATCACTTACAGACAGCAGTTTTTAAGTCTTTCCACAATTCTCAATTCAAGTCAGGACATTGACTAGTCCACTCAAGGACTCAAGGATATTTACCTTTCTGTTCTTAAGTCACTCCATCCATCCATTTGGATCATTATCCTGCTGAAAGGTGAATTTTCAGTGTAATTTTAAGTATTTTGCTCTGTTCATTTTCCCTTCAATCCTAACTAGACTGGCAGTCACTGCTGAGCAGAAGCATCCTATAGGATGATACTGCGACCTCCATGCCTGGCAGTAGGGACGAGTGTGGTTATTGCTGAATATCGGTAACTGGTATCTGGATATCGCTAACTTATGTACTTGTTCTCTCATCACTGCCATTAATCTCTGTAGTTCTTTTAAAGTTATTATACAGGTTTCAGTCGGTTCTGAAGCAAACAAACGAATAAGCAAATTAAAAACATATATCAGTAGTACATGGACTTCTAGTTCAAGGTTAAGAAGAAAAACTGGAAAAGACATGAATATTTGCTGATATGGTACCCTGGACATTGAACAGTGAAAAGTTGTCTGATCTGGCATCACTTATTCACATCTGTTGCAGTTTCTAAGCATCTACTGCAGACTTTGAATGCAGTTTCAGTTTCATGAACCGTACGGAGACCAAATCACAAAAATAACTCGAGGTCAACCACTTTGACTTCAACCATGAATCTGGAAAAAGTCTACAATAACTAAAAAAGCAAAAAGGACAAATTATGAAGTACGCTGTTTATTGATATGCCACCAATTGTTTTATTTAACAACTAAAGTTGACTTTTAGGCATAATATAAGACTTGTAGGGTCCAAGCAGATACATAGATAAATACCTACTGCAGTTCATAGCAACATTATGGTGGTAACTTTCAATAAGCATGCTGTAATGAAGTTCAACACTCTTTACTGTAATTTAATGAATAGTTAACAATTACTTCTCAAATGGCAGTGCAGTCTATTTGCTTACACTCACTTCACTAGCAAGAAAAGGCAGACATATGGCAAAAACCCTTTGACCTTTAGATTATGATAACCTACAACAACTATATCAATTATGTGGAAGAATAAACTTTGTTATGCTATAGCAAAGTATGTAAATGTAGGTTAAAAGTGAATCAAACATTTCAGTAATGTATTTTAGATGGAAGTTTGGAAGTTCCTGTATAGCTCCAAAAGCTTGTATTGTACTTTTAAAAAGCAGAGTGTTATTGTAGCATTGGTCCTATTGCATTTTATTTAAATTAATACTTAAATAAATGTGAACTTCAGTAAGTATATTTTGTCCTCATGTCTTATGGAATTCAATTAATTATTTTTGACCACTGTGATTTTGCTATGCTAAGAAGGGCTGGTGTCCTTTCCAGGGTATATTCTGTCTTGTACCCATTGCATGTCAGGACAGGCTCTTGCTCTTCTGCGACCCTGAATTGGATATAGTGGTTAGAAAATGAATATATGGATGGATGGATAGTTGGATGACTTTGCTCTGTGCTATGATGATATAATTTTTTTTATTTATTTTTAAGCAAGATAAATAGTTTAATCCATAACATTGAACCCCTCTTACTATACTGTTAAGGAACTGTATATATATATACTGAAGCAAACCTACTTTCACACAGGAGGTAGGTATGTAATAACACATAAATACAGTAAATAAGACAAAATAAATACTATAAATAAATAAAACATCAAAAGAAAATGAGCAGAATACTGAACCAGATGGAGTCGCAGGTTCCCCATTGCTGATTGGCATGTATGATTCTTCAAAGCAGCGATTTGAGGTTATTCTAGATCTCTGTCTGATGTGTGACTCATCTGGAGAAACATCATCAGGTTTTGCATTATTATTATGATGGCAGGCTCACATGACACAATATTAAGCTACAAAGCTATACTGTAGGTTTGATTTTTTTCCTTCTCACCATGTATGGCTGTGCAATACAGTTGATCATAATTTTATGTGAACTATCAGCAGTATCTTTACTCATTGTGCTGCACTTTAACATGACCTTTTTTGTACCCCCGTTTTGTAACAGACACTCATTTTAACAGTTTCTATAAGTGGATGCTATTCAAGATTAATGAGTCACTAGAATATAAAATTGAAAATAATAACTGATGAATACATTATAGATAACTTCAAATAACCATCTTGCAAGGATTCACTTTAATTCTACTTTTGTTGAAGCTCTTTTTAAATGAAAAGTATTCTATTTCACCACTTTAAACAGAAACATATGATTACTTTCTATAAAATGGACTATAAATTAGTCTTTATTTCAATATCTCTATGGTTTCCCCACATAGGGTTTACTGGCGAGAGGAGGAACTATCTCATTAATAGGATTTAATTGCAGAAAGAGACTTAAGACCATAGGTAAGAATATTTTAATTTAGGGCAAAACAGCAGACAACCTAATTATAAAACATTATAAAAAACTTAACATTACTCCCCAAAAAGATCTAGTTCATATTTACACTGAAAACTCACTGCTGTTTAATAAGGTTATTCTAATAGTGGCAAGCTGACAACAAGTAAATATGTTCAGTTTTCCTTAAATGCATGCTGTCTTATCTCTAAGAAGGCACTTTCAATATTTCTTCACAATTTTTACAGTATGTGCTAAATATGTAAAAATAAATACATAATGTACCATTATTTTGAATGAAAACAAAACATGTTTTATTTATAACTCTATAACTGATTTATATATTGTTTTAATCATACCACTGCTAAAAATGAAACTAAGAAAGAAATTGATAAAAAATGTCAAAAGATGTACAGATCCAGCCATTCAGAATGCACAGGGGATACTGCAGTAGTTTGCAGTTCAGGGGCTGCAGGGTACCACAGCTTTTTAGACATACTCAGTTGTGGGGCTGTACTACTTTGTAAAACCACCAAGTGGAGCAGTGAAAGCTTAACTTGGTGTGTTAAGAATTTGGGCTGTCACCAGAAAACACCTGGTTTCGAATACCAGTCAATAGTGAGGGACAATCTCCAAATTTTCAAAATTTTTAAAAAATCAAACCTTTATTTGGATGAGAGAAACGGGTACCTTTTGAGAAGTCATTTACTGATTGCAAAGAATCTGATTTTGACAAACCTTAAAGAGCTCATTTTGCTTGAAGAATTTAAAATCTGTCTGCCTGACTATATTACAGCTTATTTCATTGAACTCTTTAGGCACCTACGGAGATACCCAATCTAAATTTAAGGTCTGCTTCTTTAACAGTTATGTTATGCGAAGCTCCGAGATCCTGACTGATTTGATTATATATTTGCCCCCTTAAGCTGAAACAGAAAAAGAAGACATTCTTTTTGGAAATCAACTTATTATATTATTTGTTAATTATTATTATTGTTTATAATAATTATTGTTATATTATGTATTATAAACCCATTAAGATCGACACAGTTGCTGCTGCTGTTCATATCCTCTCGTTCATTTAAAATGCGCTGAACTTTGCCACACATGTGAATTGTACATTTAAATACTGTGATATATAAAATTAATATCCTGATACAACCAGCTGAATACAAATATCTATATCAATAACTTAATATTGTTAATGGCACTCAGAAACTTCTTCAAAAATTATGAAGCTTGATACTGTAATTTGGAAATGTCATGATTGTTACACAAGGAAGTGAAACGTGACAATTTGTTACAGTTATGATCAGGAGAAAAAAAACCATTTATTTTTATTTATTTATTTGTGGATGCTGCAGTTGCACCCTTTGCAATGGCTGAACGGTTAATCCTTCCAAATTGCTTTGTCAATCTGTCCATGGGGGGGCTTCTCCTTGACATATGACACTCCACTGTATGTTTAAATGATTGTGAATGTCAAGTAAATATACTGTGATATATAAAATGAATAGAAATGTTTTAAACAATTGGTTTAAATTGTCATCGCACTTCAAACTTGGATCACAAAGAAAATAAAAACGTTTTTTAAGTTCTCCAAAGCCTTCTCAGTCAAGAACCAAGAGGTCAGGCAGGGAGCTGCGTCAGCATGGGATGCCTAGGCTGGAAAGGAACAACTAAAGGTTTATTCCATGCTGAAAAGGGAAGAAAAAGCAATGTTTCAGGTTTGAAGAATAGAGTCCTAATTCAATTACAGCCTAAACCTTCCCCCACACCCCCTACCCCCGCTGCAATTTAGATATACACATAGAAAGCACTGAAAGCTTTATATGGTCAGGTGTTTCACATATAGAAACACACAATATAAGATCACATTAAAAGCACAGAAACAAAGAAAAAAGACAACAAGAAGGAAAAGACAAGAATAGAGACAAGAGAGGAGTTGGAACCTGAAGCTTGCACCAGGTGAGATCCCCTACTTCATGACCATCCAAACAAAACCTGACTGGAGCTAAGTATTTGAACCTAGATAGAGATAACTTTCTATTCTGGGTTTTTAGGGAACTTGGGTTTCCCGGTTCAAGGTTAGAGATGGTACCTCAGTTAGAGATGTCTTTCCTGCATAGGGTATTTTTAGAATAGCGAGATAGACTCGTATTTATTTCATGGCACCCAGGTTTTCAGAAAGAGAGATTTAACTGCAAGTTGTATTGCATTTATTTTGAAGGCTTATCTCTTATGTGGCCTCTGTAGGTATTATTTAAGAGTTAAAGAATTGGTATAAGTCTGGGGTTGTTCTTGATGAGAAGAATGTTTGGCCTCTGTAAATACTGTACATAGAGTAACTTGTGTGTTGTATGCTTTGTTGTGTGTAGTGTAGTCCGTGTCTTGTCATTGTTAATAAACATTTGTTTACCCAAATGTGCCTTGATTATTACTCCTTTCACCAAAGCTGTGCCAGAGAATAAAGAACTTATGTGCCTCTAATTAAACCAAGTGCTTGGGCAGATTCTATAGAAAGTTTCAAGCTGGGGGTTATGAATAATTTTACTTTTTGAAATTGGTCAATTCCTGATTTTTACCATTTTGTAACCCCCCATTTGTAAGAATACATTAAAGTTTAAATGAAACACAAAGCAAATTTTTATATTTTAGATTTAGAATCCTACCACATCTGTCTTTTAATGAGTTACTTGTGTTTATTTTAAAATGTTTTAGGTCTGCTTAATGTCAAAATAATCACTAACAATCTCTTTAATTTAAGTTAAATTTTACTTACATTTGAATTTCTGGTGAATTACTTGTTATAATGATATCTGCAAATGGTAATCTTTCTAATTAAAACATGAATTACATCATCACAGACATTTGGATTTATGTTATTGCCAAATATAACGATATGCCTAAGTCTTTTTGAATACTATTTGCTTCATCTATGGTATTTTCTACTCTTATTTTCATATTGGACTAGTTTGGTAAATCAGAATCCAAATCTTTATAAATTGGGAAGTACAGCAGTCCTCATATAGATATCTGCATTACTCCACATAATTATACCACCCATTTTCAATTACCTTTGCTCTATATTTTCTATTCATTAATGGGTTCTGAATCCCAACATTACTTTGGATGTCCCATTGCCATCACTTGAAAACACCTTCAATTTAATAATTATTTTTTGTAAGAATAGTTTTATATGCTCTAATTTTACCTATTATAGTTGTTGTCAGCCTGTCCATATTGACAGTCCTCATAAACCAGTATGCAATTTTAAAATGAATTAATGTACTGAGGTTTTAGAGGAAAGGAAAGTAGTATCCCTGACTTCATCCCAATCAGGACTAACAATGATCTTGATCTCTAACAGTGATGGAACTGATGTTAAACCTCATAAAGAAGATACTAAACCAGCTGTAGTAACAATTGAAACAATTAAATTAGAGGACAAAACAGTGTCATGTGGAAGCAACTAGCTGTGAAGGACTGAAAGGAGTCTGAAATACAACAGGAAAACCCCAAGCATAAATACTGTACATCTACCTTATGTGTAGGCCATTGTCATGAATGATGCTGGTAAAGGTATAACCATTTTCTGGTAGATCAGGGGGGTGATAATAAAGGCAAATAATACATTGCTGAATCAGTTTATTATTTAGTTGGTTACTGTGGCTATTACATTCTCACCATTACTTAAAGGATTATAGATAAAGTAATCTGTCACATTAATAATACAATTCTAGTTGAGTTCTTTTGATTAGACTGTGATCCGAATTCTTAAAACAGATTTATAATTTTTTTAGAATATGATTTTATGTAGAAGACTAAATTTTTAGAATGAGTTTTATTAGTGACAAGAATTCAAAGCTGTGCCATCTGTAGATGAGGTGTTTCTTCAGTTTGGTTTGTCAGACAAATTGCTGTTATTGTAAACTCCTTTGTCAACAGGAGCTTAAAAAGGCAGCAGGAGCAACAACAAAAGCTACAGTAATTGCACAGAAAACCTACATGGATAATTTTGCATATCTTCTACAGTGACAGCAGTGTTTTTTTTTCCTAAACAGCATACTCAGTTGTGGTGTTACAATGAGGTATAACTTCCCCTACCCATTTTTTCAAAAAATAGAAGTAGAGTCAAGAGCTAAAGTGGCAGATGTATTCTTCTTGTCTCTTCTAAAAGTCCTATGTCAGTTCATCCAAATTCAAATAATAAAAAAATAATACTTTTTGTGAGGAGTCACACTATTTGTTTTTTTGCACAATAATTTTATTCTCATATGGTAGGGTGCCACTTAGAGAAAAAATGTGGAATTTCATCCAAAAATGACCTCAAAATAACATCTGGAATTTATTATACTATCAGTTACTGTAGGTAATTTTTGGAACTTTACAATCTATCTGGCTGTGGATTCTACATGAAAAGGGATAGTCCAAATTCACTCCTCATACCCATGGATCTAACTTAGTAGTCTGGAAAGAATTTCAATATTGAATATTAACTACTAAAGAGGTTTGAATTGAAAGCTGCATCAATGAGTCAGGCACAAAGGGACAATTAAAGGATAATATCATATTTAAAAGAATAAAGAGGAGAGGCTTTATTTAGATGTTTTTTTAATTCAAGTTTTAATCTCCGATTTCATTTCTGTACAGAGCACTTTGGTTTCTCTTCTTTATCAAAGATATGAGATAGGTTTTAAATTTACAATTCACATTCAATAAAATAATAATCAATTTAATGTTGTATTTTTTCCTTTACCTTTGTTAAAAATAATACATACAGATCCAGCCATTCAGAATGCATGTTGGATGATGCAGCACATTGTGCCACACACACCTCATGATACCACAGTGCCTAAAAAAAACAAATCTCAAAATATTTTTATCAAGTGGTATTAAATCAGTACTAAAACGTTTTTACAACAATAACAACAGCGAGTACAGTGTGCGTATTTTGTATCCTTAGAAAAGGATAAAACATTCTAGTTTCTTTGAAGTATATACATTTTAAATGTATATACGATTATGCAGCGACAACATCGATTTCCAGAACCAAGCCCTCTAAATATACTCCTTTTTCATCAACAGAGGATACCCTAGCAGTGTTATTGACAGGGCCCTTGCCTGAGCCAAAAACACCCCTTGAACCCGCCGTAACAACCACATTCCTTTGGTGCTTCCCTACCACCCCAACACACTTCCTATCCCCATGACTGTTAACGACAACTTTTCCATCCTACAGGATAATCCCTCCATTGGGGCCCTCTTTTCTGACTGCCCCATCATCTCATATCGCTGACCACCTAATCCGCATAACCTTCTTGTTCAGAGCTCCCTAGACCGCCCTCAGCAACCATCCACACGAGGCACTTTCCCTTGCAACAGAGCTGCAATTGAAGAAGGCTCCACAGCTGAAACATTGTGTTTTCTTTCTTCTCTTCTCAGCATGGAATAAACCTATTACTTATACATTTTAAATTGTTAGGACAAGCATGTCAAAACGTTTCCAAAATAATTACCATGCATTACTGAGTTAAAGATGTTTATGCATAAAATGCTTATGAAGAAGATGGGACACTGTTGTGTACTTTGTTTTTTTTTTATATTTAGGTACCCCTACCATGTATTGTATGTACATTAAGTGTGTATTATGTATGAGACCATATAGCTTTAAAGCCACTACATTACAGTGTGAAATATATTTTAGAGAATTTTAAACTTAAATTGTTTCTTGCTGAAATATGCATTACATAAGGTACATTATTTTCAACTACCAAAATTCCCCTTTAGTTGTAAAATTCCATATGAATATTCCATATTAAGCGTATTTAAACACACACAGCAGAGAAACATTAAATGAATCTATAGTTTCACTAATATCTAATGCACCATATGTGCTACTTATAAATCATCTTTGGCCAGTGAATTACAGAATGCAACGTGTCACATTACAGGTAAAAGATTTGGAAGAAATAATGTGTGTTCTGAGTGGCTGTGTCTGTATACCCAACAGCATGCATAATAAAACAAATAGGTGCAATTGACATATTTGCATATGCACATTTCATATAAAGATTAAATGCATAAGTCTTAAAACCCATGTATTACTTTATTAATTTAGTCTTCTTAGAATCACAGACATATCACCAATAAACCTATTCACTAAATTTATTTTGATTTTTGACTTTGCATGGTGGAGACAATTCAAAATTATGTTGCCAAGTAAATAAAATAAAATAAAAATATATGTAATGTAAAGGTATTAAGCCTATGAATACTTGTAAAATAATCTATCTGCCCTACTCCTAGAGAAACATGTAAGAATTGTAAGAAAAAAAAGTTTAAGAACTCTGTTTAATATTCAGACTATTAAACATTTTTACCTTCTTCATAGCTTATGCAATGAATGTGACAAATCTGTTTTAGAAAGATAGAAAATAATTTTAAATAAATGCTAAAAATGTAAGACTATTATCCAACATACTGTTTTCATTTAAGCTTCTTATAGTAAAGAAACACACCTAAGATACAAGGCTGCTCACAGAACATTAATCCCCTACTATAAAGTAATCGCATGTTAGGTGATCAAACGTATGAGAAACCTAAGAATTTGAAATGTAAGAAGTGTATATCCGGAATAACAAATCTCATTATGCTTTTTCCTATTTTTTGTCACTTTTTTAAAACTAGGAAAAAAATTCTAATCAACATGGCTGTCACCAAATAAAAATAAGGTTGTAAGGTTCTTATTTTAATCAAATTATTTTCAGATTCTGCCTATCAAAGTAGGCAATGTTAGTGTTTTTGAAGATATCCACAGTGTCTCATTAAAACTGAAACTCAGCACTGAGATGTTAGTGATCTTTATTAAACCTGCAACTATTGCAGATCTTGGATCACTCTCAGCTTATTAAGCACTTTCAGCCACATTTCAAAACAAAACAGAATACAAAAAAGAATCACAATTTAATGTTAATTTTTTAAAGTGGATGTACACAGTATGTATACTGTATGTCACCATAGATGTTTCAAATGCCAGATCTAGATGGAAGTTAAAGGTATCAGCTAAAGAAGTAATGGAAAGTTTAGATACCTGTATTTGTTATTTTAACAACAGGAAGAAAGTTTTTATGTATTATAAATACTCCGTGATGGTAGTAAGAGGCTGAATATTATAAAGAAAAAATGCTCATACACATTGTATATTTTTTTGTTTAAAACAATCAAATCCATTTTATGTTGCTTTATTTATATAATTTTCATGTTTAGTTTATTTTCCTTGCTAAGGGCAGAACAGTGGTTAGCATTGCTTCCACACATCACTAGTATTTATTCACAACTTTGAATGCTTTATTTTATTTTTGTATCATTTAGACTGAGACGTACTTCACTGTTTAAGTTGTTTATATGCTGAAATGGCACACATGACGAAAGCAAATTTAATTTAATATCCATATCAACTTCTGATTTTTTAAATTCTAAATACAAGTCTTTGTGAAATATGTAATTATTTCTGGTCATATTTTCAACTGACATACAGTAACAATTGGATATTTCCAGTGTGTGATTAGCAACTTATTAAATATGACTGTTTTCTTTTCTGTTTAAATTTGCCTAACTGAAAATAAGTTTAATAATACAAAGGTGATATTGAAATGTTTACAATATATACAAAGTATTTCTGGGGGTATCTGTGTGCTCGACAAAACCTGAAAACTTAAAAAAATATTAATTACCAGACATGGTAAGATATGAATAAAATATCAATCAAGAATTCAAGCTATGATTTTCAAAGGAAAAATAACAAAAACAACATTTTGGACCTTTATTGTACTTAAAATTTCCAGCTAGATTGTAATGTCGGTTTTAAACTACATCTCCACAGAGCTTAACTTGAATTTTTAAACCACTGTTAGACATTCAAACACAAGCCCTTAAAGACAGCTTATCACTTGTTTACGCAGTAACTCTAGAGTGGCAACAGAAGCACCTAAGAGCATCTTTCACATTTATTAGACCAGCTCAAGGCTAGGCTTTTCCACCTCAAATTTAAGAGTGCATTTGCATTGATCCTCCATGTACCCATGAGATTTATATGGAAACAAAAGATATTTCACTCCTTGAAACACTACTTTTTTACATCTGAACTTGGATGAGATCTGCAATAAGATTTGTTACTTCTGAAATGAAAAGATGGGAACAGGGGGGATTTTTTTAGATTTCAGAGAAAAGTACTTCTAGCTAACCAAAATCAACCTGTTGTAGGATTTATGATGGTCTGTTTTTTGCTTTGATCCTTCCAATTAACCATAGTTCATGCAATGTTCATGCTAGTGCACGTGGCAAACAGAGTGAAAAAATGTCTTTGGGTTTCATAAAAAGAAAACTACTTTTCGACTAGAGTTTGAAATATAATTTTATGGTTACATTTAACAACTTGGCTTTGTTTTTATTTGTGTCAACTGAGCATGGAAAAGATTCTGTGCATAGAAGCCCATTCATCTGGATTATTCTATAGAATTATATACTAACAGGTGCATTCAAAACATTATCTGTTCCTTAGACATTCTGACACTGTTTAAAAGAGAGCCTTGGCTGTATGGATATATTAATGTGTATAATAATGAAAAGTGATCTATGAAAAAAACAAAGTAATTTGGAAGGTTTCTGGATACTTCTGCATTGTGTTAGGATAGAGTATAAAATAGATCAGAAATCTAGGTCTAAGTCAATTTTTAATGCCTATATCCCCATTGATGGCCACTGGCATTAATTTACTGAGAGACAAGCACTGTGTTTCTGAAGGAAATAATAGGAATTACATTACAGAAATGACATAATACATTGCTTTGGTCTGAGAGCGGGTTAACGGGTAGATAATACCAAATACCAATAAGAAATAAATGCCCATATTGGGGTGATGTATTTAATGGAGTACCACAGGTATCTGTATTAGAACCAATGCCTATAATAATTTATATCAATAATTTAGATAAACTAGTCACATTTATAGATGTATAAAATGTTATATACAGATACAATAAACATAAACTATAAACAATAAGATGTAAAACTCCAAGCATGAGGAAGAAAAAAAAAGTATGCTGACACCTAACTTACATCTTCTGTTAACCCACAAAGACACAACATAAAACAAGATACCACATATTATGACAGTATAGAAATTCTCACAATGAATTACAGATCAATTAGCACAATTTATTTCTTAACACACGCAGATATATATTATTCATTTTAAAAACATTTTCTTAGGAAAACATGAAAAGTCTAACTAAAACATAAGGTAAGACATAACTTTATTCATCCAGAAGGGAAATTTGTCTTTGCCACCATCATACAAAACTACGAAAACAAATAACGCAAAATAAATAAATACATATTAAAAACAAACAATGGTCCCCGGACTTGCAATAATACATATACACTTATCTTGCTCTGTATATTTTACACTACCATTACACATAAATCAACATTACAGATCAAAAGGTATTATTGATAAACATCTATAGACATACAACATTTTATTTAATTCTAATAAATGATCTAATAATTATTGTAAATTCCTCAAAGGCATTAACAAAGTTAACCCAATACTCTTCTTCTGAATAACAAATTATAAATGAACCACAAGCCACAAGTTAAGGCAAGTGTAGTCTGGAACAAGTTACCTTGTCAAGTTACCTTGTCAAAAGATCTAGTTCATATTTACACTGAAAACTCACTGCTGTTAAAAAAAGTTATTTTAATAGTGGCAAGCTGAAAACATACAAATATGTTCAATTTTCCTAAAATGCATATTGTCTTATTTCTAAGAAGGCACTTTCAATATTTCTTCAACATTTTAACAGTATGTGCTATATATGTAAACATAAATATATAATGTACCATTATTTTGAATGAAAACAAAACATGTTTTATTTATAACTCTGTAAGCAGTGAAAGCTGGCATTTGAAGTATTTGGGCTGTCGCCAGAAAACGCCTGGTTTTGAATCTCAGTCAATACTGAGGGACAATCTTTTTCAAACTATAGAATTTAAGTTGTATACTGTTTAGACTTTTATTAATTTTAAACTGTGTATTATAACATGTTAATCATGAAACTAATGAAAAAGTAGGTACATTTTATAAAAGAAAGATTGCTCAGTTGGATATATAAAAAAGAGTTTATTATTATACTGTAGCTTGTGAAGGTAATGTGTGCCTTTGAGGTATACATCCACATAGAGAAAATCCAGGTACATTTTGGTAGCTGAAAATAAAAACAATAGTATAACATAATACTTACCTAATGTATACACAGTAGATGGCAGTGGTAGCTAAATATAAAAACTACACAACAGTATTCCACCTTTTTCATAAATATTTTATGCATCAAAGTCTTAAAACTTGGTGACTTACAGTGGGTTATGGAAAAGTTTTAACATGCTTGCTCTAACTTTATAAAGTTTTTTCTGTACTTCATAAAAAGGTATGTTTTATCCTTTTCTAAGAATATGTGATAAGAACACCACTTGCTGTTATTGTAGAAGAAAGTTCTACTGATTTCATACCATAGTAATAGCAATATTAATATGGAATAGTGTAACTAAGCAGCTTAAAATATCACAAGTGGATGTTTTGGAAACAGTTTTGACATTTGTTTTTTTTTACTTTTATTGTCCTTATAATGGTAATGGACAATGAAACGGTCATAGACCATAATGTAGTGCGCTCTTTTGTTTCTCAAATAGTCAAATATATAAAAATAGTTCACTATTATAGCTTGTTGTGAACGTAATGTGCCTCTTTCAGACCTACATTTGAAGAAAATCTATATTTTGTCTTAATTCAAAATTCAGCAACCAGTAATCAACCAACAATTTAACTTTAAATTTAAAACTTTAAACCATATATTGTACTGTACTGTACACTACTGCACAGTCCAAAGACTTACTGGAAGGTTGATTCAGGCAAAATTGGCTTCGGCATGAATTATTATAAGTGATGGTTTCGTCATTAAGGATTTCTTCACAGAATTCTTTAAGTTAAACAAAGGAAGGAAGAAGGATTATTTTTACAATTGCCAATAATTGGAGAACAGCTTATCAATATGTTGAAACCATACCACGACAGAGAAGACAGACTGGTGTTACTCCTTTAAGCGAGATAGTGACTCACTATGTTGTTTACTAATGTACACTCTCTAGATGCCAACGGTCTTGTGACATTAAATATTTTAGACCAAAGCGCTTGCTTATTACACTCCAAGATCCTGACTGATTTGACTTTGCATTCACCTCATGTAGATGAAACGGAAAAAAGTTAAATTTATTGGAAGGCACTCTGTTTTATTAATAGACACTCCAACTCAAACTTGTGTCGTACAGCGATATAGACATGGGTAATATCGCCCCCATTAAACAGTGTGCTTATCGCATAAATCATGCTAAACTAGATGTGTTGCAGAAGGTGATATACTCTACATTATTTGCTGGAGCACAGTCTAGTTCAAACAAAGAAGGAACATGGAGTTCCCCCTGTTTATTGGTACCAAATCGTGATGGGACATCAGTTCTGTTCAGATTACAGAAAAGTAAATGCTGAAACTCCATCAGACATCGTATGTACTGTTTAACCCTAATCAAGGACCTTGCCTTTTGGAATAGGGTTACTCCCTGGAAATTAGACACAAGAAGTGCATGGACAATGTTGTGTGGGTCTTGAAGAGTTATAGAGGAGACATATTGTGTATCTCCTCTTTTTGCAATACATTTATTAAAACATTCCAATTTAAATGCCATACAGAACATATTAATCATAATATAAATAATGAATGACCATGGACAATCTGTAAACTAAGTAGTTATAGAGAAGACACATTGAGCCTTTTTTTTCTATTTGGAATGAACCTTTAGGGTGATCCTTTTGGCTATATTTTTACATAGTTGGCTGTTTAAAAAAAATATTATTAAAGCTTGGTGCGAACACGATGTGCCTCTTTCAAGTTTAGAAAATCTATATTTTGTCTTAATACAGATTAGAAATGTAACTTTAGGTGTTCATTAAGAAAAATATTTCACACATACTGTACTGTAATGGCTTTGAAACCATACCGTATCATATTGTATATACAGTATACGAACACACTGCTGTTCATTGCCGTATGCACTACTGTTTAAGTATGGCTGTGCATCTGACTTCATGGGATTGCGTCTGTGGAACGGCAGGAGGCAAGACCCAGTGGTGTGTGTGTGGGGGGGATTGATTATACTATGAATAATAGTCTGTGAGGCATACCGTCCAAGGTTTCAAATTCTAAAAAAAAAAACTTTTGATGAGTTTGAGTTTGTATGAGAGTATGAGTTTGTACCAGTGAAAACAAATAACTCTGAAAATTACAAGTTTGAAATAATTATTATTAATACATTAATACTATTAATAATGATCAATATATTATTATAATTTCAGTGGTCTTTTTAATACCACTTTGTTATTCTCGATTATAATTGTAATATATATGATTTCATTTTAAGGCTTGCTGTAAAGGCTTGTCTTTAATTGCAACACTTGGATAAATAAGGAGTTTTGAATTAACTGGAATTAAACTGGTTGAACTGGTTTTTACTCCCACTGTTGACAGTATTCACGTTTGCCCATTCAAGTTGTTATAATTTAACTTGAATTATATTGATACTTAAAAATAACAAAAAAGTCAATAAATGTACATACTGTCACATTTACTATTTTTTTTAAAAAAAGGAATGCTTATTTGTTAAAGGAAAACTTGTGCCCTGAGTAGGAATCGAACATGGCCTTCCAGAATCGGTGGCATGCACCAAAACCATTATACTAACTCGCCACTTGGAAACTTAATCTGTAGCTGAAAAGAACAGGCAAAATGTTTCCAAAGTAATCAAAAGTGAACGAGTCGAACTGATGCAGATATTTACAAAGAAAGTGGAATACAGCAATACTATCAGTTATATAAATATATTATATTTAGATCCTTAAATTAATATCATTATTAATTTCTTTAGATATGCAATTCTATATTATATTCCATATTAACTGGATTCTAAAAAGTACACGTTTTTTTTTACTGCAATAACGATAGCAAGTATTCACAGAAAAGGTTAAAACATCATAGCCTTTTATAAAGTATATAAACTTAATATAGTCAGAATTAGCATGTCGAAACTTCCACAATAACCACATTATGTAACCGAATGACAAAAAGACTTTGATGCTTAAAATGTTTATGAATAAAGTGGAATACTGGTGTGTATTTTTTATTTAAACTACCAATACCAGCCATATATAGCTTACATAATATGTTTATATTCCTAAATTAATATAGTTTATGACCTTCAGACATATTATGCTCCTCTTCTTTTTATGCTCAGCTACCAAAATTTCCCTTAAGTTGTAAAATTCCATACTAATATTCAATATTAAATGGATTTAAACATGCACAGTTTAAAGATGTGTGCTCTGATTTTTTTTTAAGTAAACCGTTAACATTAAAAATCTGCTCTACCAAGAGTTACACAAATCTGATTATGCTGACTGTGCATACTTTACATTACAATAAAGTTTAAATAAGAGATTAAATGAAGGAATCGTTTCACTAACAACCAGTGCACCACAAGTGCCACCTGTCGGTCATTTTAGTCAGCCAATCACATACTGCGGTATTCTGTGCTGTTTTGCAGATAATTTCATGCAGTACGGGGTTTTACCACGCACTTTGAATGGTTGTATCTGTACCAAGGTAAACTCTGCAATGGTTTTTGATCAATGGACCCCCACATCTTAACAAATATCCTCTCTACATTGATGCTAGAAGTGTTTACTCTGCCAAGTATTACAAATGTTTTCTAAATAAAGGTAAATCTATACATTTTAATATGTGTAACATTATATTAATAGATTCATTAAATGGGAGGGTTGTTTGTTATTTTTTGTTTATCATGCCAGGCTATCTGAATGAATTAGGAATGATTTCTGATTCCTAGAGAACCCTCAATACAGCAATAATGATAGAGTAAAGTTTACATGACATGGGTGTCTTGTCTGAAAGGGAGGATCTGGAATATTTCAAGAGGCCACCATTTATCATACAGTTCCTGTTTCATTGACACATTTTAATAAAAGGGATCGTGTCAGTAAACAATTGTCTGTTTTTTGGGAAAATCACAGAATCCCTGTAGAATAAAATAATATCATTAAATTGATCTAAGAACAGTTGAAGTTGGTCTCCCAAGTGACATGGTGGTAGAGGAAAAGCACAAAACTGAAAAAAAATAAACAGATGTGAACCTAAGCAGCACTGTTGAGAAATGATAAATGATAAATATAGTCTAATTAAGGTGGCTGAGAAAGAACATGATTTCTTGTTATGTATAACAGTTTTGTGAAAACAGAGATCAAGTGAGAAAAGTGTGAATGGACAGGACAGAGGGAGAATTTAGAGCAAATATTCAACAGGTCAGTGACTTATTGTTCAGTATGTGATCAACCAAAGGGAAATAGGATCCAGCACTATGTTTGGACAAGGTGTTGAAAAAATATGTGAATTTAGGCTTTTCATGTGAAAAAGAAAGTTTTTGCATTTTCTTTAGACAAACAGCAATTCAGGACTGGAGAAATCGAAGGTTGGTTAAATCAAAGGGGATCTTAGGCCAAAAGTAAGGACTTAGTCTGAATCTGGAGATGAGCAGGTAACTAACGATCTACAGTATAATGGAATGGGAAGTGCAAACATTGGGAAGGTGAGCCAGATACTTACGGTTAGCTAAACAGAAGTGAGGTTTTCTATCATAAACACATTGGTAGTTTGAAAACATCCACAAAGACACCACAGCATAATGCCTTTAATTAAAAAGATATTAAGATAAACTCAGTATCTGTGTATTGTCAGTGCCTATTTTTTGTTGGTTTACTTTTATTTCCATTCTGATTGAAATTTTAAACCGTTTTCATTGGGAATTCTGGGATTGGTTCATACAGATGTGTGCTCTGATTTTTTTTAAAGTAAACCGTTATTAAAAATCTACTCTACCAAGAGTTACACAAATCTGATTATGCTGACTGTGCATACTTTACAGTACAATAATTTTATTATGTACTTCTGATAGAGGATTAGTTATGTGAGATGACAGTTTATGTGTACTAAAAGGAGAAAATACCTCATGCTATTGAGCTACATGATAGTTTGTAACCTGGAATGCATATAAACCTTGCTATTAACTCTATTAGCATTTAATACAGTGACAGACTGATGCATAAGTCATTTGTAAATGGTAGTGAGTCAAAGTGTAGTTTTCAGCTAACACATATTAGCAACTCCATTGTTTTACTCAAAAGATGAGAATGTGTAGTTAAATATTTCAACTTAGGATACCATCTTTAAGAACAAATCTTAGTAAACACATGCATATGTTTTGTTCTGTGGTTACAATCCTTTATTAAAATGTGATCATATCTAAACTGTGTTAAAAGTATTATACTAATTCACCTGGAATCACATACCATTATGAATTAAATATCACAAAACATAATTAGCAGTTTTAAATGTTTTTAAAATACATCGATTAATGCTCATATGTTTTCTTTACTATTTTCACATGGATATGTTTGCATAGTGTAAGCAAGATTCTGGCAATTTCTCTTTTCATTCTAAAGATTTGGCATTACATCCTGTTACATTCTTTGAAACCATTACTCACTGAAACATTAACACACTCTCAGCATTCTCAAGAACTGAATGTTTTAGTAAGTTTTAACTGCCATTACAGATTGTTTTTGACAAGGTTCTTAAGTTCCCACTGTCCCATACATCAGTTTTAATACAACAGATCAAAAGGTATAAATCACAAACACATTTATACAGAATATCTCATAAAAAATAAGTGGAGAGAGGATAAAAACGATTAAGAGAATTTAGTAGTTTTCTGTTTGACACAGGTTTTTACTTAAATTTGTAATTCACTGATTTTGACTTGCAGTTCTACAAATAAATTAATGATTTGTATTATGAATACAGTGAAGATGTATGTGTAATAACATATTTAAAAGGCAAACTGCTTTGAAAAGTCCAAGATACCGATAATATTATTGTTAAATAACTAAATTGGTTTTGTTACTAAACACATTGCTCAATTTCAAATCTCCAGTTAAATTAGTTATTTCCCCATTTCAATGATATTATGTACTGTACAAATCTTCTTACTGCATCTGTAGTCAAGTATTAATTGAAATTTCAGATTTACATTAAATTCTGTTTTCTATTCTGCCCCCTCTGTTCTTTTAGGAAAATATAAGAACATTTACAAATGAGGGGGCCATTCAGCCCTTCTAGCTTGATTTTGCTTTTTGTAGTTAATTAATCCAAAGACCTTGTTTTGCCAATTCTTTAAAGAAGACAGGATATCAGTTTCAACAAGCTTGGTTCCATTGCTTGTTCCATACTCTCACAAGCCAATGTGCAGTGTGAGTTTTAAATGCACTTCCATAATTTAAGTATTGATTCTAACAGTGTCCATTGACAATACTTTGTCAATGTCTTTGAGAATTTTGAATACTTGAGTCACATCCCCATGTAATCTGTTGAAGACCAAAAAGCTTGATCTTAGCCCCATGGATCACCATTGACACCATGGATCTTTATTAAAATTGGACTCTCTGTGCCTTACATGGTATGTAGTATAAGCATGCAGTCAGTTCAGATAAGATGACAGCTTTCCTTATCTGGACCACATTCTCCAGAAAACATTGGGGAATGAGCTCATGCTGCCCTCAGTCACCTGACCATTTGCTGGAAGACAAATGCAGAGAGCAGATCCTCTATGTGCTGCCTCACCAGTGGGAGAAGGACTGGGACTTGTGTTTAAGAGTTTTGCAAAAGGGTCTCAGAGAGAGACTGAAGTTGTTTTTTTTTAAGCTGGTAAGCAGCTTAGCTGGCCAACATATTAGCTGCAGTGCCCTCCAGAATTATTGGCACCCTTGGTAAAGATGAGCAAAAAAGTCTATGAAAAAATGTCTTTGTAGTTTATCAGTTTGATCTTACACTGAAAATATGTGAGAAATCTAACCTTTCAGTGAGGTAAAATTATTAAAAGAAAAAAAAAATCCTTATAAAAAAGTAAACATTTTTCTCAAAAACACGTGTCACAATTATTGGCAACCCTAGAAATTCCTATGAACGCAGGCCAAACACCCTTAGTCATCCATCAACATGGGGAAAATCAGAGAATACACAAATTAAATGAGACAAAAAGTTGTTGACTTTCATAAATCAGGCAATGGCTATACAAAATAGCTTCACACTTGAAACTACCCATCTCCACTGTAAGGGCAATAATTAAGAAGTTTCAAACAACTGGAGCTATGATGAACTAGAAGAGAACGCAAGTGTATTTTGCCACCACGCACATTGAGGAGAATGGTTTGAGAGGCAAAACTTTCTCCAAGGATCACAGTTAGACAATTGCAGGAGTTGGTTGCATCCTGGGGTCACCAAGTCTCCAAAACTATAATTAGACGCCACCTTCATTCTAACAAACTATTTGGAAGGCTTGCCAGAAGAAAGCCCCTGCTGCCATCACACCACAAATGTAAGTGCCTGGAGTTCACTAAATATCACTGAAACTTTGATTGGAACCGGGTTCTATGGTCAGATGAGTCAAAAATAGAGCTTTCTGGCAATAAACACCAGAGGTGGGTTTGGCATAAAAAGAGTCAAGGTCATGCAGAAAAGAACCTAATCCCCACTGTGAAGTATGGTGGTGGATCTGTGATGTTGTTTTTATTCCAAAGGCCCTGGGAATCATGTTAGGATACATGGCATCATGGACTCCATCAAATTTTTTAGATCAAAATCTGGGTGTCTCTGCCAGGAGGCTAAGACTGGGTTGTGGTTGGATCTTCCATCAGGACAATGATCCAAAGCATACCTCCAAATCCACAGAATCAAGCTTTTGCAGTGTCCATCCCAGTCTCCCGACCTAAACCCCATTGAAAACCTGTGGGGTGAACTGAAGAGGAGAGTCCACAAGCGAGGACCAAGAACTGAAGGATCTGAAGAGATTTTGTATGAAGGAATGGTCTCAAATCCCTTTATATGTGTTCTTCTACCTCATCCAGCATTATAAGAGAATACTCAGTGCTGTTATCTTGGCAAAGGGAGGGTGCACAAAGCACTAAATGCAGGGGTGCCAATAAAGGTTAGATTTCTCTCATATTTTCAGTGTAAGATCAAGCTGATAAACAACAAGATGTTTTTCCATAGCCTTTTTTGCTTATCTTGCCAATAATTCTGGAGGGTGCCGTAGGTACTTGAAAGCCTACTCAGGAGCCCAAAAACAATCTAGGCTTTTTTGGTGTATTTCTGTTTTCCCTCACTGTCAATAAATAGTACTGTTTTGAACCTTATAGCTGTGTAAGTGTGTGTCTGTTGACCTAGGCCAGTCTATTTTAAAGATCTTGATATGGCATGCTCAACTGGGTGTCATAGTAGCTAAAACAATTTAATAGATTGAAAAAACTAAAACAGTGAATGTGGCATATACAAAAGTTGGACCCTCTTCCAGTTTTTTTGTTTAAATTTTTTAATTGATTTTTAAAAATGTCGTCAACCCCCCAAAAAAAGCTCTGCAGCCAAAACATTGTGTTTCTTTTCTTCTCTTTTCAGCGTGGAATAAATCTTTACTTGTTCCTTTGTGGCTTATATGTATTAAAATATTTAATACAAATAATAAAATATCTAATACCAAGTTCTTTTTCATCTGGTAAAAGAAAAAAAACTTTCCACAACATAATATGACTATTACTGTAATAAATTAAAAGCATTAAGTACATACAAATCTAAAAAAAATATATTACAGACATTACAGAAGGAAGTCAGTGCAAGGGAGAAGGAGGCAAGGAAAGATAATATTGTTCTTAAAATCATTATCTTTATTCAAGATTTACTTCAGATGCCATTACCTCTTTAAAATATTCCTTGTCCTGCTCTACTCTCTTCAACCACTAGCCATTCTGCTCACCTGCACTGACCCAAATATAGCCACATTCTAAACTCGAAACATACAGAGTTTTAAAGATTACCTCAGTTATTCAATTATCTGATTAAATTTATACTGAAAAAGAGCACAAGAGGGAGAGCTATATATTCTCCAGTTCAGTATTAAAAATGTATTTCATGTGACAGGAAAACTGAATATATTTTCTCCAAACCTCTTAGAATCAAGGCCAAGCCATAGTGATTAATGTACTGCATTTAATGAAGTAGTGAGCTGTGGCTATTGCTTTTTTTCTTTTGTTAAACTGGAAGAAACCAATTTCCTTTTCGAGCAGTACAGCTGCTTTTCAAATGTTCATTCAATTAACTGCCATCCAAAGTGGACAGTGTACTATAGTGTTTCTGTATTTTGCTATGTATGCTAAATGTACTGGCAGCATAAGGGGTCAATAATGTACATAATTCTCTGTGAACAAAATGAAGAAACTGCATCCATTTAAAAAATAAAAATCCATCTCAGTCTAAGGCATTAGTAATTTAGGCTTCAAAGACCTAAATATAAGAACATCTTTTAAAAAATAAAGGTAAAAAGCATTTTAATGAACCCAAGCTTCAGTAAAATATGCTAAAGGTCTTTTTATAGACAAATCAGTATGTTGAAAATGTCACATGGTGATGAATGTGGATTTAGGGCAGCAGTTTAATTCTATGTTTGTTGTAGTTTTGCATCTTACAGCCAGGGCATTTGTCATATACTGTATGTTGCCTTTTTTCTCTATTTTGTGTGCATTTTCCTCTCCCTTTAAGATTCTCCTGCCCTGTAGTGCATACAGTATGGCAGGTGACAATCAACAAAGATCGAACAACAATTTGCCTAGATACCCATCAATTACCACACAGTCAGAGGTGACACATTACTTTGTGTAGAGGGGCTGGACAGGCTGAACCAGGCCTGGAAGGAGAGACAGAGAGGAAAGACAAAGGACAAAAGGAAAAAGAGGCAATGCACTGTGAAACCTGGTAAACTCCATACACTTGGTTTCTCAAGTAGCCTCCATTTGTTATGTCTGTCTGTTATGTCTTCTGTGATCATTTCATTACATTCCCATGCCTCATTAAAGTCCTGGAGTTCTGTCCAGAAAGGATGTACTACATATAAACCTAAGCCAAAAGAGCTAGAATGACAGAGAGCACTGCCTTTTTTCCCCTGCCCTGTATTTGTAGTAAAGAGTTGGCTAGGGGAACATATTAATTGAGACTGGTGGGACTGAAGAGAGGGTTATACAGATGCAGCCATTCAAATTGCACAGTACAAACCCGTACCGCGGGCAACTACGCGTGAGCCACCGCGTCGTACCGCGGTATGTGATTGGCTGGCCAAAATGACCGACAGGGGCACTCGTGGTGCATTGGTCGGTAGTGAAAAGATTTAATAATTTAATCTCTTTACTGTGCACATTTTAATCAACTTAGTATTGAATATTTATATGGAATTTTACCACTAAAGGGAAATTTTAGTAGCTGAGCATAAAAAGAATAGGAGCATAAAGCATCTGAAGGTGATAAACGATATTAATTTAGGAACATAAACATATTATGTAAACTGTATATTCCTGGTATTGGTGTTTTAAAGAAAAAATACACACTAGTATTCCATTTCTCCCTAAACATTTTAAGCATCAAAGTCTTGCATGTGGTTATTTCTAAACGTTTTTACGTGCTCCTTCTGACCATATTACTGTACGTTTATATACTTTGTGAAAATTGATCGTTTTAACCTTTTCTGCGAATACGCTCGTTATTGGATTAAACAAAAGCATACTTTTAGAATTGGATTTATAGGGAATATAACATGGATTCGCATATCTAAATAAATGAGTAACGGTATAACTATATTCATGTACTGTTGCACAGACAGTAGTATACGACTTTCCATTGATATGTGTATGGCTGTTTCAGTGGTTGTCACATGACTTGCCTTGGTGGCGTGACAGCTTAAGTGACTGATTTATAACCGGGAGGTTGGATGTTCTAACCCAGCTGTCACCATGAGTTTTCTTTTAACAAATAAACATTTCTTTGAAAAACTAAAATAGCAAAAATTATTTGCATTATATTGACATTTTTTATATTTCTAAATATCACAACATGTTCATACTGTATGTACACAGCGGTATCACAGGGTGTAGGGCGCAAATCACATGAGCCCGAAAGCCCTACATTAATATTGTGCATTCGCCTGGTGCTGCACGGTTTTCATCTCCCTCTCTTTCTCTGCGGTAGTGCTGGCTGTGCTGAATTTCACTCCACTGCTTGAGTCTCTGTGTCTACATTGTTTGTAAACAAACCGGTTTCACAGGTATTTTCAAAGTAGAACAGGGCAAGTCTTTTAATGAAAGACACACACTCCACCTTCCCCCACGGACACATGTTTTCTTAGAAAAACAGATTCACAACGTGAAGTTGTGTCAGTCTTCTGTGTAAAAAAAAATGGTTTGAACACCATGGGTGCTGTTTTTAATATGCTGCTGAGTAAAGTATAGGAATTTTCCTGCTGTCAGCAGTATTGTGTATAAAGTTTTATGTACAGGCTACGAAAAGTTTCACAAGTAGAGGTCTTTAAAATTAGGCTGGGCAAACGATTTTTTTAATTTTTAAAAATAAATAAAAAACGTGATATAATGATGTGTTCCTGCTTAGACATTGCATGACTTTAAAAGCTATAAAAACAGGTTTTGATAGTTAATAACCACTTTTTATGCGCAAAAAACGTGTGATTTTTCTTCCTCGTGATCAGCTTAGAATCACCGTGTATGCTGTATGGTTTTTACTTCTTAATTAAACGTTTAAAATACATGAATTTCATAAAAACAACACACATTTCGAATAGAAAAAATCATATTCTGTTGTCTTCCTGGTATGTAGAACAGATCAGCAGGTCTTTTTTCCCCAATCAGAGACTCTGAAAACAGTGTGCCACCCACTGCGCTGTGTCAGAGGGGGAGGTAGCACCGGGAAGGAGGAAGCGTGGAGTTCAGTATTACACAATAGCTGTAAAGCACCAATTACGTCTGCGTTCATAACTTAGTGTTTAAAATTAATTAAACAACGTAAATCATTTTCTTTGACTTCTAAGTCCCTTAATTATCATTAAGCACGGGTTTGTTTTTTGATACCATCGTTAGACAAAGCAGGAACTTATTGTACCTTCTAATGACATTACAATTGGAAAGATTACAGATTGCAGATTTTAATCGTCTTTAATTTTGTTATACATTTTAAAGTTTCATCTATGCATAACCACAAAACTATTCTCAATTGTATTTCTGAATGCTATGTATAAAAAAAAAACTTGCAGCTTACTCAACAATTCTAAGATCATCAGGAGGAAGTGTATTACATGTCTCATGGTCTAACCCCATTTTCCCCATTTTGATTAAAATTTTAATGTATAATGATTAAAATGCTGTAATACACAGTTTAAATTTAAAAGTCTAAAGAGTATACAACTTAAATTCTTAATTGAATAAAGATTGTCCCTCAACAGTGATTGGGATTCGAAACCAAGTGTTTTCTGGTGACAGCTCAGATGCTGTACATGAGAGGTTAAACTTTATTAGCTCCACCTGGCGGTTTTACAAGGTAATTCTGGATACTATTAACTTAATCTAATTTGCATACGGTAGGGCGCAGTATGACATGAAATGACATGTTATGTCGCGTTTGGATGTGACACTTTTGTAGTGTATTTGAATTGTACTGATCCATGAATGTGCTGCTGGTTCTGATGGGTTCAACAAACCTATTTGGGTAGAAGAGTCCTACAGTGGCTATCACCAGTCACTTAAACCATCACGCCACAGATGCAGTGACGTACCAAGCACTGAAACAGCCGTACACATATCAATGGAAAGTCTTATACTACTGCTTGTGCTACAGTACTTGAATATAATTATATCGTTATTAATGTCTTTAGATACGCGATTCCATATTATATTCCCTATTAATCAAATTATAAAAGTATGCTTTTGTTTACTCCAATAACGAGCGTATTCGCAGAAAAGCTTAAAAATATAACTTTTCTCATAAAGTATATAAACGTACAGTAATATGGTCAGAAGGAGCACTAAAAAACGTTTCCGAAATAACCACACGTAAGACTTTGCTGCTTAAAATGTTTTTGGAGAAATGGAATACTGGTGTGTATTTTTTCTTTAAACTACCAATACCAGCCATTTACAGTACAGTTTACATAATATGTTTATGTTCCTAAATTAATATAATTTATTACCTTCAGATGCGTTATGCTCCTCTTCTTTTTATGCTCAGCTACTAAAATTTCCCTTTAGTTGTAAAATTCCATATAAATATTCAATACTAAGTGGATTAAAATGTGCACAGTAAAGAGTTTAAATGATTAAATCTTTTCACTACTGACCAATGCACCACGAGTGCCCCTGTCGGTCATTTTGGCCAGCCAATCACGTACAGCGGTATGACGTAGGTAGTTGCGTGGAGTACGGGTTTGTACCGCGCACTTTGAATGGCTGCATCTGTAGATAGAAGTGGCAGTATTTCTTTATACGTGAATAACCATGAAACTTTATTCCCAGTGCTTTGTACTGAAAATCTGCTGACAGGAAATACCCATAAAATTCAGACCCAAAGTTACAATGTCAAGAGGCCTGAAATATTGAACAGTTTCCACTGATGTCTATTAACATAGACATTCACAGTAGAGGAAAAAAAAGTGAGAAGACTGAACCTTCTTTATTTTATAGAGAGCCCTTTATTAATTCTGAAACATTTATTAGTTCAATTTTATTATGTTGCTCTTTAGTTTACCACATGCTGTGATAATACATCCTCGAAAATACAGTATAAATTTTGTACTGATCAGTTGCAGCTATTATACTGTATAAATGTTACCTTTATATAACTTTTTCAATATTCCTGATAGGTAGAAGTGTTGTGGATATATATATACTGGCATCAAATATATAATATAAAAATATAATATCTTTACTAAATGTAATACAGTATATACTGTATTACTTTACAATAACATTGCGTTTGAACATAAATTCACCATAATGAGAGGTTGGTAAAATTTGTAGTGATTATAAGACAAACTGCAAACACAGTAGTTATTTCCATATCTCTATCAAGGCCTATGGTTCAGAGAAGAGCAGAATCTTTTTTTTTTCATGAATGTTAGGGGAAATTCCAGACCAGTGCTCCATTATGGTGAAAACAAGGACTGTGTGGTACTAAGTAGCATCTTTCAGCAGAATAAATATTATAAATATGAAACAGGGGTAGTGAAGAGGTAATCTATGAAAATATGTTTCCTTTTCTGGACAATTGAGGGAAGCAATAAATACAGCCCACAGAAAAAACTGCAAAAACAGTTCAGTTCAAAACATTACATCTGTATGACTTATTCATCTTTAGTTTGTTCAATATTTGATTTCCATATTTCTGCACGACCTGGCCTTATTTTGATATCAACTGGATCAGTAGGCACAGCTGTGACATATTTAGAAGTTATAACTTCAATTAAATAGTTATTTCAAATTTGCCTTTGTTGCTGTATTTTATCAACTTTAATGCACGCTTTTCTACAAAAATTGAAAAACCATTCTGGGTTAGGTTTTTATTCCTTGCAATGTTATATTTCTAACATTGGTAATTCTAATGGACTTTTAAAAGTAATATCACATTGTCATGTTTTTTTTGTATTTCTGCTTCTGAGAAGTCATCATTGTACATATGATACATGTGTCTTTTTTTATCAAAACGTTTCGTACGTATCCGTTTAAACAATCTTGATATCTCTTAAATTTGCTTTCTGACTTTTCGTGTACAGGATTATATTTTCTACATGCAAAGAATAATACTTTCAAATAATCTCAATTACTTTTAATTTTGCATTTGCTATTAGCTATTTGCTATTTTACCTTATTGCCAAAATTGACCCATAAAGATATGAGCCCTTTAAAAACTGCAGCACAATCTTGAGTAAGAATTACTTTCCTTTGTCATTTATTTCCTTTAAAATTGGCACTTTTGGCCTGCCCCAAAGGAAAATTTGCAATCTGTACTGTTTCTTTTCTGTTCTTATAGTTCTGTGCCCCCAAAAAATAAAAAATGATATGATTAAACAATATTCCCAATACAGACAAAAGGTCTTTCTTCTCTGACACTACAGATATGTATCTGTTAAACCAGGTTGAATGATGTAAAGAAAGGAATTAGTTGCCATTATGATAGTATAGTAATATGAAAACACTTTCCACTGTAGATCTCCTACTCTCTTCTCTGGAGTGCTAGTGTACTGTATATACAGTATATTCTTCCATGCAGGAGTTACAAAGATCCCAGATCTTCTTCCCAGTATGTGCCAAATCCTAAAGAAAATCATAAAACTTGATCTTTATTCAAAGTGTAAAACAGTCTTTTTTCTCTTATGGTTCTAAATGGTGAAAATGAACCTTCATCAACCTTCAAACCTAAATCTTCAAACTGAAAACCTCTAACACTGGGGGTTCACAACTAGATCTGACAGTCTCTGTAAAGAAAAACAACAAAACAATCCTTCTCCTGACAAGGTAGACCATACCTGCATTTAAAAACCTTTTAATGAACATGACAGATCTTATACCCAGTTGAGAAGCTGGTAAAGCTACTTTCATTCGCTTCTATCTATTAGCTGAACTATTTTAGAAACCCCTTTGGACAGTAAAACACTATCACATAACTGTTACAACCTATAATTGGACAAAGCAGGGTATGACTATACTTTAGGCAGTTCAGTAGGTAAACAAAAAAAAAGCTTAATGAATTCACCTAAAAGTGTTTTAGAAATGTTACAATTTAGTCTTCAAAGCAACCTCATAAAAACAGGCACATTGGATAAATTATGATCTTTTGTAGTTATCAGAAACACATTCCTGTCACAAGGTAGGTTTCTGACCCTACAAAACAAAAACAGGCCATATTTCTCCAGGAAAGGGTTCATTTGTATACAGGAGCAGCAATTGGAATCTTCCTCCTCAGATAAATACCTCAGATAAAAACCCTTCCTGTTTATTTTAGCACATCCCTTTCCCCTAAAAAAAAAAACTTCTGTATTTCCTTTAGAAGACATGATGGAAAAGCAAGACATTCAAGTTTGTGCCATAACGTAGAGGTGACCAAGTTATTAATAACCAAGAGCCAACGTCTAAAAGATGGTTTAGTGAGCAGCCAGTGCCAGCTCTGCAGTCCGCCTTGGACTTGCCCCAACACTTCTTCCCAGCTCTACATTCTACATCTTCTTACTGTAAATATACTCCCAGGTATCTCAACACCTGTTTGTTCCACTGCAATCCTCCAGGTAGGCCTGGACTTTTACTATTGTTCCACTTCCATTTTAGAAAAGCATTTAATTTAAACCAGTGAATCTTATTAGAAGATACTCTTTCAAAAGCCTCCAGACACTTAGTTAGGACATGAATATCACCTATGTTCATTGCAATCAGGAATATACAAGTATCATCTACATACGCCACCACTTTGACTGGTCTTGTGAGTGCATTGGACCTGATAGCAATAGATACAGTTAATTTATCAGGATCTCAATAGAGAAAAAGTACAACACTCCAGAAAATGAGGAAAAAGAGGAATCTTATGTAAACATCTACTTGTAACTATATTTTCTTCAAGAGAATAAAATAACCCTATAGAAACAATTACTCATTGTAATGTAATACAATCACTTATGTAATGTGGGTATAGTGTATGCCACATATACAGTGTAGTATATGAAATATAGCTTTACAGCCACAAGAAGATGCTAATTATATGTTTTCTTGGACAGGGGGACAAGTAAAGTCAAATAACTTACTATTTTTATTTCTTTCATTTCAGGATGACAAATGACTAAATGTGTATAATAACTAAAGAATATCTTTCACTAAGTCACATCTGAAGCAGAAAATCAGTACATATAGCAATGTGTAGTATAAGAAACACATTTTTTTTTAAAAATGGATTTTAAGTCAAATAAAAAAGTGATCCTTTTAATACTGATTTATGATACAGCTTTGTTTGTCTTAAACTCTTAAACTGTAATTCATACTAGATAATGTTAGACAATTATTGTGACTTTGTTAAAGGCACATCAATGCTAAACATTATGTTTTTTATTAGTTAAATATTTTAAAGAAAAGGCTATGATGTTACTTTACCATTTGGTTTAATTTCTTTTGTGACATTCCATTCTAAGCTTAGAGCTAGTCAATTTTTCTTTAACAGTTTTGTAGAATGGCTTACTTTCCATTTTAGAGAATTATCCATGTTGTGTAAAAAGTAATACAGATACAAAAAAAACCTCCATAAAGATTTTTTTAAAAGAAATAAGAAATAGCTTGACATGACCTTTTAATGCTTGGTTAAATAAAATAATTCATATTACCAGTTCAGCGGTACTAATAATTGTATTAGCTAAATAAGATGTCCTAAAAAGGGTAGAAAAAAGTGCTCGTTGGGCACGACAGAAGAATTTTATCATCTGCTGGTCTCCTCCGCGTGACACCTGTCTACTATCCATTATCTCTCACATCCATTTTCTAAATATGCTAATTTATCATTTCAAAAGCATTCCAAAGCACACAGTCTAGCAGTTCTGTCACAGGTGGTAGTAAACATTTTAAGTTTTGTCTAAAGAAATGTGATAAGATTTATTGTTTTGTTGCATTGTTTAGTTAACTTACTATAAATATGATTAACAGTCATAATTTTGGAGCTGTTTTTTGCTTGGGAAACTACTTTTGGAGTACATTCACCGGGGTATGGTACCCATAGTGGTATGAAAATATGGGCACTGTTTATCATGTCACTACTTCAGTGTCACATCAATCCATGTCAATAAGGGCTTGCATACATGCAGTGGTGTGGATAATAGCTTACCTGAGTGCCGTATTTTTCATCTTAAATTGTGTTGTATGAGGTCTGTTATACAGTATATGTTGCATGAGTATATTTACTCAAACATAGGTTCTCTATTTAAGGTTACAGGAAATATTGTTAAAGGAAATATTTGGACACAGATGTTCATGGAAACCCAATATACATAGTACCTCTGCAACAGAAAAAAAGTTTGAACACCATCTTGTTACTCTGTAAAAATACCATAACATGCTGATTTTTAAGCCCACTTCCTATTGACCTTTTTTTCTTTTTGTGAAGGACATGAATGTGATATTCTCAAACATACCAATCTCCTTCTTCTCTGCACCTGTTTGGCTTTCTTTGCATGATATTTTTTTACTTTAGATTTTTTTATTAGGCAATAAATGTATTTGATCTACTGTTTAAATGTTTCAGTTACAGACAACATGATCCATAAACATCAACCAAATAGGGCATAATCCCTTGCCATGATGACTTTTAATAATATTGGCCAAAGACATCTACTCTGTCCCTCCTCAAAACACCACTCTCTCCCTTTAATCTCCTCTACTAAAATCACTTCTGACTCAATGTCATCCAAATCAAGAGTTGGTGAGCGAAGAAGATGAAATATATTTAAATGTATTTGAATATATTAAAATTAGCTGTGTGGCAGACTTCATCAGAATGCAATATTTTTTACAGACACAAATAAAAAACTTGCTTCAAAGGTAAAAGAGTCTACTTCATAAGTATGTTAAGTCTTTTAAAGAACTTCATTGCTTGTTTTACACTAATAATATTTGATGTGGGTTATATAAAATTCCTTGGGGGCATCTCACTTGAATGTTAGTTATCAATTGGGTGTAGTTTAAACAATTGGTTATTATTTTATTATCATTTGTAATAACTGAAAGGTTTAAAATAAAATAATGGAAAGCATATCTGTTGTTTGTAGAAGAACAGTATTCTATTTAAACCAGGTGTTACGCCACACCCCCAGAGGACTCGTCATTCCACCTCCCATTCCAACACAATTCCGAGTTAGCCCATTTACCCCAGCCTCTTTAATGCTGCTTCACACTCTCCGCTGTGCTCAGTATTAGGGTTCTTCCTGGCTAGAGCTACTTCGATTCTCATGATTACTTACTACTTGGTTTATGGCTTCCTGATCCTTGTTTATTCTCTGACTACGTCTCCTGGTTTTTGGTTCTGGTACTTTGATTCTTGTTCTAGTTTCGACTCTCGGCTTCCTCATGGCTTACGGCTTCGTTTCTGGTTTTGGTACTTTTGCACCGGCTTGTCTACCTTCGGCTTTTGGACCTCTGATTGTTCTATCGACTACACCTTTGGAGATCACCCTGGTGTTCTGCATAGGGTCCTCACTACTAATTCCTAACACCTGGGTTCAGACATGTAGAACCATTTACTGTATACTGGTGTCCTTTCAAGGTAGTCATAAAATTATGATTGGTCACATCTATTTGATTGCAGAATGCAGACATTCAATGAAATGAATGCATTGGTTTTAGAACAATTTTTTAGTGCAGAGTATTATATGCAGGTAGCAAAAACAAACTACACCTAGTAGTAGAAAAGTAGAAAACACTGAAATTGAAGAAGTTACCTTGTCTATATTGACACCACTTTAAACTTAAATACAATGAAACATAGAGTATGGTACCCTCAAAAAGTATTGGGACAGCAGTGAAAATTTAATTTCACTGGGGCACCAGGTTCAATTCCAAATGTGAGGTGCTATCTGCATGGAGTTTGTATGTTCTCGTCATTTTCACACGGGATTCCTCCAGGTGGTTCTGTTTCCTTCCACAGTCCAAAGACATACTGGTAAGTTAAATGTCTCCTGGCATAATTGGCCCTGCTGTGAGTGTATTCATGTCAGTGTTTATATCTGTATGTACCGTGCAACAAACTGGTATCCTGTCTGGGGTGTACCCATTGCTTGCAGAGATAGACTCTGGCCCCCACAACCCTGTATTGGATACATTTGTTAGAAGACGGATGGATATAATGACGGTGTAAATGGTTTTGTAAGTTTGTCAGTTTGTTCATTGTGGAAAAATGTCTAATTTAAAAAAATGCATTCAAGATTCTTATATAATTTAGAATTAAAAATACTTTGAACGTCTTTGATTTGAAAAACATTATAAAGGATGGGTAAATCAAGAATCAACTCTTAGTCAATATTTTTGACTTTACATAGTATCCCTGCAATTATAACTGTCAGATTAAAAGAAAAGCCATTAAAAATTGACAAGTGCAATTTTGTTTAAAAGATTAAGAGTCTGTCGCTCATGTTGAAATTGATGCTGTTTCAGGATTTCTAGTCTGACTGCTGTTTGACAAAGTAAGCACCACACACATTTGGATTGAATCTGTCATGACCCTTTTGTAACTTGAATTACATATTTCTGCAAATATTACCATTGCTGAAGACCCAAGTACACATTTTTGATTGATGTCTCAATCGATACCTATAAAGATATGACATCCAATCATTTAGGCACCCTCACTTTGTCAATTCCTCAGATTTTCATAATGTTTGGAGGATATAATAGGGATTTGAGTAGTATGTTGCATAGAGATACAGATTAAGGTGCTCTTATTTTAAATACGTAGGCTTATATAATAAATGTACTAGATTATACAGTTAAAAAAAAAATCAATATGATTTGCTCCAAATAATGAAAACAAAAAATAACTGTATCAGCCCTATACAGCTAGGTTAACATTTGAAATATTTACCCCAATTAAATTTCAAATGTTAACAAATCTTTTTTATAAGTCTTTATACCTAATATTGAATGTTAAAGAGACAATCATTCAGCAGTATTAAGCACTGATATTCTTAAATAAGATGTTCATATGTAAGAAATATATTACTATTGTGTATTCTCAAAAATTGAGAAGATTTTCCATTTTCAAAAATGACTCTGTAGTATTGAAAACAGAAAAAATGAAGAAAAATAAAAAGAACTGTATGACAGAGTGAAATGACTCAACTCCTGTGGTGGCTCTACATACTTTATCTGACTTTATTTAAATTTTTTCTATATGTTTTTTTTTAAGAAATATAAAAGAAAAAAAAAGCTGTTTGAATCCGCTAAGGGGAATGTAGTTATCTGTGTGGAGTAGGTTTGGATCCTATGGTGGGAAATCGATACCTGTAAAACAAGAGAACAAAAGATCCTAACTGTTAACTGCAGGTGAAACTGGAGCTGCACGGGGGCATGAATTCAATGCATTCACTCATGTGTTTTGTGGCAGCATGGGAACTATGTTGTTTAAGGAAGAGAAGTCAAGGCGAATTACTGGTTTTAACATTAAAATACAGTAAGTGTTTGAAAAAGATGTTTCTAAATAAAGTGCTTTTTTCCTGGGCTATATGATGGTTTAGCTGTTCAGTAATTAGCATGCAGTACATGCTGTATGGTGGCATGGCGGATGGGTGTTAGCACACAGCTTGAGTCCTCTTGTATGAGCTAAAATTGATTATTTAGACTCGGAAGCTCTGTTCGTAGAGGTATTCTTGGCCCATAAACTTTTACTTTCTCAATAAAGCTATTTTTCTGAAAGGAATTTAATTCAGTCCCTATTTGGTCCCTTTTCCTGAAGTTATTAACAAGATTGTTCTTTTTTCTATAACCTTTCAAGACTGAGTCAGTTTTTTTTATCTCTGTACTGTTCTCTGTTCTCAGCTCTTTTTTTGTTCTCTGTTCCAGTTTTGACCTCAGATTGGAAAATAATGCACTTTCTACTGTTTAAGAATCTAATAATTTACACCAGAAACTTCCACCGCTGAAGCTTCCATAATAAGTGCTGCTGTTTTTTAATATTCAGTTTATCAGTATGTAAGGATGACAAGTTGTAAAAGAAAATGTAAATAAGCAGTGGTTCACACTAGGAATCCACCCTTCAAAATTCAAACTCCTCCTGACTCCTCTCTTTCTTTTGGTCTGACCTTCTTTCCCTTCCTCTCTTTCCTTTTTCCTCTGTTTTTCTCTGTGGTCTTACTGTGATCTTATGTGGTGTATTTCTGGATTGCTCATTGACAATCATTTACGCACAACTTAACTAACTAGAAAAACCAAAGGTAAGGTTTACAATTGTCTTTGGATTGTTTACAGTTGTCATAGTATTGTGACCCCCTACATCTCAGCAAACACCCCCCTGCTTTAAAGCTGGAAATGATTACACAAACCGGTGTTACACACTTTATATAAACTCTTGGAGACACTTCCTAGTCACCTGCTGTATAGCTATAACAATATAGTTCTGCTCTGATGTTTTTTTAGTTTTACTTATTAGTTAAAAGTACATTTATTACATAGATTACATAGCATATGTTTATTCAGATTGTATCTGATCCCAAACACCTGATGTCTTCTTTGTTTTAAAAAATAAAGGTTTTAGTTTAAATGCCAAATTGCTAATAAAATAAGATAGATAGATACTTTATTGATCCCGTGAGGGAAATTGCAGTGCAACAGCAGCCACAGTCAACACAGAACAGTGTAACGAATGATACAATAATAATAATACAATACATACGATACAATCAGTACAGTGAGAAGTGCACTAAGAAGAGTTACTCACAGTCCAGAACATACAAAGAACAAACCAGAACAGTACACAAAAAGTTGTATTGCACAATATAAGTATAAATATAAATGTATTGCACAAGTCTGGCATATATTGCACAAAAATGGTTGTAAACAGGAAAGCCAGATGTAGCAGACAGTTTACTGTTCAGTCCAAAAACAGGTTAATATCAATGTTGCCCCTGCCCAGACGCAAAGTGGATGCGTTGTACAGTATTATGGCAGAAATCAAGAATGACCTCCTACAGCGCTCCCTGTCGTACTGTGGATGGATCAGCCTATTGCTGAACGTGCTCTTCATTTCCACAAGCAGGTCATAGAGGGGATGGGAGACGTTGTCCATGATGGCCTCTAGTTTGGACACCATTCTCCTCTCAGCCACTACCTCCAGGGGGTCCAGGCCAGACCCAATGGCTGAGCTTGCTCTTCTGATAAGCTTGTTCAGCCTGTTAGAATCCCCTACTCTGATCCCAGAGCCCCAGCATACCACCGCATAGAAAATGGAGCTCGCCACAACCGACTGATAGAACATATGTAGCATCTTACTACATACATTGAAGGACCTGAGCCTCCTCAAGAAGAAAGTCGGCTCTGACCCTTCTTGTAGATGGTCTTAGACCATTCCAGTCTATCGTCTGTGCACTCCCAGGTACTTGTATGAGTCCACTATCTCTACGCCATTCCCATGGATGTAGACAGGAGTAGGTTGGACCCTTTTCCTCCTGAAATCTATCACCAGCTTCTTTGTCTTTTCTACATTCAATTGCAGGTGGTTCTCCCCACACCACTCCACAAAGCTGCTGACCAGTCCTCTGTACTCTTCCTCCTGCCCACCCTTGATACATCCCACAATTGCAGAGTCGTCTGAGAACTTCTGCAGGTGGCACGACTTTGAGTTGTATTTTAAGTCCGAAGTATAGAAGGTGAAGAGGAACGGAGAAAAAACTGTCCCCTGAGGAGCCCCTGTGTTGCTCACTACCTGTTCAGACACACAGTTCCGAAGTCTCACAGACTGTGGTCTGCCTGTCAGAAAGTCAGTGATCCATGAGATCATGGAGGCACCGTTCTGCATCTCCTCCAGCTTCCTCCTTAGCAGTAAGGGCTGGATAGTCTTGAAGACACTGGAGAAGTCTAAAAACATAATACTCACAGTGTTGTCAGCCTTGTCCAGGTGGGAGTAGGTCCATTGCAGCATGTAGATGATTGCATCCTCTACACCAACACTGGACTGGTAGGCGAACTGTAGGGTGTCCTGTGATGAACTGACCAGGGGTCTCAGGTGGGACAAGACCAGCCTCTCCAGTGTCTTCATGACGTGAGAAGTCAGTGCAACTGGTCTGTAGTCATTGAGGACAGAGGGGCACCCTTTCTTTGGTACCGGGACCAGGCATGATGTCTTCCAGAGCACAGGGACTCTCTGCAAGCGCAGGCTCAGGTTGAACAGTCACTGGAGCACTCCACTCAGCTGATCAGCACAAGCCCTCGGAACTCTGGGACAGCCGTTATCTGGTCCTGTGGCATTACCCTGCTGCAGCCTCTTCAATTCCCTCTTCACCTGGTCAGCCCTGATGGCCAGCCTGGCCTGGGGGATGGTGCTCATACCGCCGTCAGTGCTGCTGGTGTTAATGCCGGAGGTGTACGAGAGTGGCAGCTGTGGGGGATGGGGGTGGTGAGTAGCTGTTGGGGGTTGTAGCTGTAGGCATCCATGATTGTGGGAGGATGGAGGAGGTGTAATTCAGTCACACAGTTGTAGCTGCGAGGGCTTAGGGAGCGTGTGGCTGTGGAGGGATGGGTGCTGAGCCACAGACGGGCCTGAATCAAACCTGTTAAAAAACTGGTTCAGCTCGTTGGTCATCACCAGGTTCACTTCTGTTACACCCCCAGCCTGTTTGAAGCCAGTGATCTCTCTCATGCTGCTCCATACGTGCCTCACCCTTTTCCTTTGCAGCTTGTCCTCTACCTTCCTCCTGTATGCGTCCTTGCTCTCTCTTAACTTCTGCTTTAGTTCCCTCTGTACACGCTTAACCTCTTCCTTCAGAGCCTGAAGAGCCTTCAGGTTGCTGGTGATCCAAGGTTTGTTATTGGGAAGGCAGTGTACGTCTTTGGTCAGAATGGTGTTGTTAATGCAGAAGTTAATGTAGTCAGTGACACAGTCCACCATGTTGTCTCTGTCGTCCCCATGTGTCTCGCACAGCACATTACAGTAGCTGTCGGTAGCCCCCAAAGCATCACGTAGATCCCCTATAGCCTCCTGTGACCATCTCCTCACAATCCTCATGGTCACAGGCTGGCGCTGGACAGCATTCTAGGCAGAATGCTGAGAGAATATCCAAAAGAAAATTCTATTTGCACTGATGCTTACTGCTAGGCATTTTACCTCAGCAAATATGTCAGTATCTTTATTAGTACTACAGCAGAAATGTTCCTCATAGGATTAAAGTATTAGAATTAATCCACTTTTATATTTGGTGGATATAAGGGTTAATATTTCACTCTCCAGTTTCACTTTAAAACTTTTTTGTCAACACTTCTCAATTTACCCTTTAAACTTTTTGACAGGACCATGTGTCAATTTAAATTGATACAAATCTATTAAAAACTGATAATTATCAGGTGAAACTAAATGTTGTTTTTTTTAATAAAGCTGTTATTTGAGGAATCAACATCAACAACATATGACATTGAATGTTTTATGACATTATGAATTAAATGGCACATATTATTATTATTATTATTATTATTATTATTATTATTATTATTATTATTATTACAGATATACCATCTACAAGCAAATATCAAAGGTGCTAGATATTTTACCCAAGGTAGCTTTTTTTAAGGAATATAAACTCAAAAAGCCATTGTGTCACATATTGTTCTTTCTGCATCTGGTGGTTTTTACCCTTCTCTTTTTAAAATTTAATTTGCAATATAATACATTTTCAATAATATTTTTAAATTTTCCTCAGAATAATTGTGTTAGTTTATCTTTTAGTTAAAAGTAATTTAGTGCTTTTTGTTTAAACATAATATATGTAATTTCCTCCATATTTTCTCAATCTGACAGGAGTATGGGGTGACAGAAACTAGCTGAAAAATTCTGGCAGTTCCAAAGCCTATTTAATATCTCATAAAATTCCAGTACATGTAAGGTGTACAGTAGTCTAAACTTGATTAAATACAAACATGAATATTTCAGCGAGAACAGGGTCTTAACCAAGCAACATTACGCAGGTGGAAGAAAGATACCCTCCTGTTAGGACAATCTAAAAATGAGGTACTGTACAGTAGCTTCAGACAAGATGAAGTTCTACATTCACCAGAAAGCATTAGAAAATGACCATTCTCAGTCACCTACCAATTGTTTAACGACAAATTTAAAAAAAAAAGATAGTCTATTCCCATAAAACGTATCAGAGAAAGAAGAACATATTTTGATGTCTTATTTCTACAAACTGTTTTTATGGAATGTTTACATTAATATTCATAGTTACACAGCTTCAGAAGAGTGTCAAAGTTTATTGTTGTTACCTTCATCAGAACTATCTCCAACGCACATTAAAACTTGCTAATCTTTTTTTTTCTTGCTTCTACTTGGAAAACATGTTTCAGGTGTAAATCTAAATCATGCATACTGTAATTCTCTGATTCTGTGATTTTCCTGGTTCCTGTATATTGTGATTCAGAATTTAAATCAGAAAGAAGAATGCTGATAAGGAAGTGATTAGCTTTGGAGTTTAAGATAATTAGTTTATATTTCTTTTTTACTTTAGTTACTTTGTTTTTTAAGACAAGTTTCTTGTATGTATTTAAAAAAACATTGATTTTGCCCTTTAGCTTGTCTTTTGCTGTTTGGGAATGCTAATTATCAATACATTTCAATATGTCCTTCCCTGTAGCTATAGAGCTTCTCTTAATTTACAATCTTGTTTAGATTATTTATAAGAAATTAGTTAAAATATTTAGTGTTGTTTTACATGTGCATTAGGGTATTGACAAAAATGAACTATATGTTTGGATTCTTCAATGTTAAGCAACATCTTAAGATAGACAACTCATAGATGATGTGTTTGGTTTTCAAAATTACAATAATGACTCTAAACACACAGGTAAATTAAATTTAATCTAATTGAAAACAGAAAAAGAAGTAAATTTTGAGTATTTAAATCTATGCACTGTTTTTTTTATTCTCCTACCTCACCCCACAGACAGGCATTTGGAATGTGTTTGACAAAAAATAAAGCTAATGTAAGAATGGTCTAGGAGATTAATAGAATCGTGTTGACATTGTTTGCTGTAGACTGTTCTGAAAAAGTTGAACTACGTTTTCATCTTGTAGCTCTGTTTTATGAATATCTGCAGCACTTTATTTTTAATGAAAAAAAATATTAGTTGTGATTAAACCATGTGTCTACTGAAGAATTGTGCTTCAGCCTTATACCTTCTAGGAAATCCATTACACTGAATTTATTTTTGTTTATCTTAACAGAAAACCTTTTACTTTTTTGTAGTGCATTAACAAGGTATCACGAAGCTATTCACAGGAAAGACTTGAGAAAAGAACTAAAGTCACTAAAGTGTGACACATTTCTTTCAGCTGAGCATTAACAGGTTAGACACCAGGAAAACCAGCTTCTTATAACGGTTTTTCTAGAGCGATTGAATATAGTACAAGGAAGAAGAAAACAGTATTTCAGACGACAGCCAGGAAAGGCATGCTTACCTACTTATGCAATTAATACAGTATGTACAATACATACATACAAGTTTATTTTTTAGTCTTTCTGTGAGAGAAAGCATGTGTATGTAGAGTCAAGAAATACTGCTTCATTTTGTAGCATTCACCCATAACATTCACACAATTACATTCACACAATGGCCCAGGTAAAATGTGTTGCAGTTATGGGCCATTATTGTTGACAGTTAAATTATATGCTGTGAATGTTGTACTCTTCCTGGCTCTTCCCTGCACCTTCAGTGCACCACACATTTAAGTAAGCAGTTAATTTGATGGTCTGAAGTGGTAGTGATTACGGTTGTGTTTTCCTTTTGCTGGGTTATTCTTTAGTGTGTTTAGCATATGTATGCACAAAATGCAAAACTGTTTTTTTTATTTTGTAAATGCCTAATACCCTCTGTTGCATTTTGTACACATTATTGATTCCGTATGGCATATAGGTACAGTAGATTGCTCCAAGATATAATGCTAAAATATAAAAGTTAAATCAGACTCTTACTTTTGATTCTTTGGGTATTGGTTCTGACTCTAGCTCATGATACAATGGAAAGACACTTGTCATAAGAGTCAGCCTGCATTTGAGTCAGTCTTCTGAACCTTGTCACCTCTGATTTAATGCTAAGATCTTCTCCATCAGGTCAACAATATCAGCTTTCTCCCTGTGATCCTGCCAACATTGCATCAGCCTGAAAATACAGAGAAATGACATTTCCAAGCTGTTGTGTGGAACAACATGATAGCCTCCACTTTCCATATGTGGTCACCTTTGATTTAATCATGTTGAACCTGGTCAGTGAAATGCATCTTCTCATTTCACTATGACATATGCAGCTTTCCTGCCATATTGCAAATGCTGAGAAATGACATTTCAAAACTGCTGTGATAAGACGTGTTTTAGCCTTCAGCTCAGGTATGCTGTTTGTCTGTGATACACCAAAGGGCTTGTGACATCCATAGAAAGAATTCTTACCTTGACAATGCCTACTTCAATGCTCTACATTTGTCTTGGTTGTTTATCCAATGTCAAAATCAATAAAAAAACATGTATTTACCTTTCTTCTCTTTCACAGAATTGTAAGTGAATATTAGGAAATGTTTTAATCCCTAATAATATTATAAATAAAATTAATCCCCTTGGCTTTTCTTAATTATATCTATTTAAGAATTCTAAAAAATATATAAACAATCATTGTTTTCCTTCAAACGTGTGACAATAAGTATTATTAAGTAGTATAGGTATTAGGTAGTAACTTAATAATGAGCTGTCCCTTTAGTACTAGAGGAAAAGTACTTCAATTCTTATGACTGGAAAGCTTTTGCATCACTCTGTATCATCACTCTGGACTTTTCAAGAGTGTAATTCTGTCAGTCATTCACTGTAATTTTAATTTATAATAAAAAAAGTACAGCTGAAAGTGTGCTTCAATACACCCACAGTGATATCCATATGGGCCACTGCTAGCTCCATCATCCCCAAAGTCACTCTTATAAAATTGCTGCTTTTATCATAATGCTGAGGCTTCTTGTCAGAATTTTCCTGTTGCTTAAAGGGCCAGTTTTCATGTCTCCATAAAAGGGAACAAACCAGCCAAATTTAGAACATCTACAAGGATAATGAACATTGGCAGCTTAAATTAAAGAATTAAGTTGTATTTTTCCCATATGATCTGGTGATGAAAATGTTAACATCCTTTGAAACATTAAAATATTTTAAGTAGTTTGAGTTTATTATGCTTCATTTTAATTGTGCTTGTTGGCAGTTGATGCAGATTAAAATCTGTGCATTACTCCAGGCACTGTAAGATCAGTATGATGCTTTTATTGAAGTGACAAGTTGCTCGCTGGAGGGAAAATTTTGATACAAACTCTTTTTGTAAATTGACAACTGTAAAAGGTAGCACAAATATTGCTATAATGAGACCCAGCTCAACTTTTGAATGTCCTTCATATAGGACTTTAGGGTTGGAGCATTCAATATCATGGTTTAGTCAGCTACTAGGCAGTAGAATGCTTATGAGGCAGAGGCTGCTGCAGGACTAATGAATAAATATAAAGTTTGAATAATAAAAGGCTGCTTAGATATAGCATATTACAGTAAAGCAAGAAACAATGTCACATTCATTTTAGTTCTTTTAAAATCATTTCACAATCCTTGGTACTTCAGCAGTAAATAAGGACGCCTCAAAATGCTTCATTTAAATGTTAAGTTAAAGCTGAGAAATTAAGATCAAAAGTGTATTTTAGTTGTGTTTATTTAATTCATTTTTCTGTTTCCTGTATGAAATTTTAAACTTTATGTTCAGATCCACAGTGTTAAAAAGTCTGAAACACATCAGCAGCTGAAATTTTGAAACCTTCAAGAAAGGAGATTTTCCTATCACTGCAAGAAGGTAAGGCATGGATTGTGATACTGATTTGAATCACATTCTAATCTTAAAACATTCTAAGGTTTTAAGAATAAATACTCATTACGAACCATTGTAAAAGTTCCTCAAAATGGAAAAATAAACCTTGTGAAATTAACTTAGTAAAAAGCTTACAATAACGCCAATACATTGATGAGTTGGATAGAGCAGTAGTTTACTTTCTTTAGTAAGAGAAATATATTTTTTTTTCCATTATGGATAAAACATTTGGATTAATCAAATATAATCTAATTTAGCAAATCAAACTGAGATTGGGAGGTACTGTTTTACTCAAAGCTGGTTTGAGTTTGGAATAAGCTATCTGTCCCTGTTCTTAAAGCTATCAAGCTGGCTTCTTTCAAGAAACTCTCGATGAGATTTCTTAGTTACTAGCAATCAAAAGAGCTAAATGAGCTGAATACCCTGTGCAATTTGCATTTCATCAATACATGTTATGGATGCTCATTGTCTTTAAAATGTCAAATGAATAAAAATCCACTTGTCCTTTTTGTGATGAAATACATTCTGAAATATTGTATGTTTAGAAATCAACTTATTATGGAATATGGAGTAAACTGAGACCTTTCGCTTAGTTACATAATCGTGGCCTAGACAATGGGACAAGTGATGCTCCACATTACTATAAACAAGAACCTTTTCTTGTTATGTCACTTAGGAGCCTCTCAAATCCTTACAGCCTATCTTTCACAGTATTAGCATGTCTCTAATTCTTCAGTATTTGTCAAAACACATTCTATAGGCTCATAATCACAGGCTTAAAAAAATCAGCCAATTAAAGGTCCTTGTGACAGACAGGTTCCACCTCTACTGGATTGTTATGGACCTGACTGCATAAAATCTTGAATGGACCTGACTGCACAAACTTTTTGTCACACTCCTTGCTTGTCTGTCACTTTTTGCTATTTTCTCTAAGTTGTACCTTCATTTACACTCTGCAGATGCAGCCATCTAGAATGTGTATGTAATAGTATTGGCATCATCTAATCTGTTGGACTACTTCTTTAAATCCACTTAATATTGAATATTAATATGGGATCATGTAAATAAAGAGAACTTTTGTAGCTGGGCAATCAGATCTCTCTGTGTCACAGTTTCTATGGTCAGATTGTGGTCACTGAGCCTATACTTGTTTCTGTTTGCTGTTTCTTACCCAGTCAAGTAATCAGCTAGTTTGTTTATTGTCAGTTTAGGGTTATGCAGCATTCCACCTTATGTTGTATTTGTGGGCATGTGTCCCAGTGGGTGAGGGTAGGTGTTTGGATTGTGTTGTTATTTTGTTGACTTTGATTCATGTTGTTTTAGCTGTACTGTCCTGAGGTTGGTTGGTATCAATACGCTTCAGGACCAACCAACCAAAGGTTTCTTTGGGCTCAGCTCTTGACTCATCAAGGCCTTGTGGTGGTACGAATTCTGGTTACTGTGTCTCAGGTGTACCCAATATTCTATTGCTATCTTCTGTATGCTACTGGGTAGTGGTCTCATTGTTAGCTGTTTTTCTCTGCACACGAAGGATGATTTTACAGAACCCTGTGTGCAAGGCTTCTGTGGTGTGTTTGTGTGAACCCCACACTTCACTGCCGTGTAGAGTAATAGGTTGGATTACACTTTCAAATATTTACATCCAATATTGCCACAATATTAAAGAAAAATAGTTTTTGATCTATATTATGCTGTTTTTTGGTGTGTTTTTCAGTTATTATAAGCTTTTTTTCAACATTTGTATTCAAATTGTTTTAGTTTTGAAAATACTTTTGGTTTGTTTGTTTTCACTTTCTGTGATAGCAATTATAACATTAAGATATGGAAGACCAATTTAATTTACTATTCACAGAAATGCACAGAAAATACTGGTATTCAAATGCAAAATATCCACCCTACTCATATGGACAGACTGAAAAAGCAAATTGCAGGTGTTACTATCATTACATTCTTCACATTACACTGTAACTTTTTAAAGTACATAATCCATAGTGTAAAATTACCAATAAATAATATCAACACAATATATTGGAAATTAAAGCAGACTTAAAAAATAACACAATGCGTTTAATGCAGTAATTATTAATATTTTATTAATAATTCAATATTTTCTTATTACGAGATACTGCTGCTAATACAACACCACCAATAGGATTCTCTTCATTAATCCATTATTCTGTTTGCTATGTCAGCAACATGTTTGCAGTCCTGGAATTGTTTTTGGTTTTGTTTCGCATTCCTGTATTTAATTATAACCATGTCTGTGCAAACCAACATAGAAATACTCTCTGCTTTTTTCTCCCTTCACATGATACTTTTCTTGCTGTTCACTGTATAATTACAAATTCAAATGTATTTGATGTAAGCACAGGCTGAAAGCTTTTGGAATTTTAATGGTTAAATATTCAATGATCAACCAATACTAACAGTAACAGTAAACCAACAGTAGATAAAGTCATAAGTCACTGTACACATATTGAGTCCAATGTTTAAGGATTAGGCAACAACCTCTTTAGATACAATATTTCTAGTTTCACATCAAGAATAGATTACATTTGTAAAAAGCCATGTATTTTCTGCTTTTCACAAAAATGGTGAAAATGACATGTATAACCTAGGAATGCTGTATGACAGGGTGTTATATTTCAAGTGTATACAGTAAAATATAGTACAAATGCTCCTTTATACTAATTGCAAATTCGTATACATTTAATTTGCAAAAAGAGGAGAGTGACAAGATTCTTATTTTGTTAGTGGAAATGGTACTTTGCATGGGACAATATTATTGCATACTTATTGCAATATAATAATATATTATGCAAAATTGTTCACAAAATAAGAATTGAATTAATGTGATGTTATCTTGTTTAAATGCATTTTTTATCTGTGGTGATCATAGGATTCTGTAGGTACTGTATTTACATATTTGTTTTAAATATGATGTTTTAAGGCCACTATATTAATATATTTTGATAAAGATCAAAATCTAAAATACAATAATCTGTTTTCTAATTATACATTACCTGTTATATCAATTATACACAATTACTAGTAATTATGTATAGTGTATGTAATTAAAAACAATAATTGTATTAAACAGGGGAGTGTGAGTGTAACAATATTAGTGTTAAACAGTATTGTGTAAACATAAATGTATGTAAGCATGTAACACAGTACAAATATGTCTGACAACCGCACACACTGAAGTACTTTAAAGATATACAGTGCTACCTGGCAGTAGTGTAGTGCAGCCCTGTATCAGATTATTTTAAAAAATAAAAACACCATGGTGATGTCTGGCATATTGTGATGCCTACCTCAGTTAACTTACTAACACCTCGTGCATTCTAGATGGCCATATATGTATAAACTGTTTTTACACATTTTTTCTCATTCTTTCAGTTGTCTCACCTCTGCCCTGGGCTGGCACGTGCTATTCTGCCACTCTAGGCAAAAAACAGTTGTGCCGCCCCTTCCCCCTAGTGTGTGGTGGGACCAGCCGTGGGACCATGGTAGTCTATTATTTGCTTTGGGACATGCATCTCATTTCATTGTGTTTAACAAACAACAAAACCGTTACAGAAAACTTTATATCAATCGAAAATAGACAACCGGAGCTTCACAAAACTGTTTTCAGAACTGAAAAGCACCAAGACAAACGATCACAATACAACTTTTTTATTGGAAGACACACTTTAGCATACATGCGGTAATAAGTCAAAACCAAGATAAGTCTTAAGATAAGTCATCTAAAGACCTGGAGGAAACCAAAATGTTTATACTCTTTTGTATTCGCAGCCGGACAGTTGTGGTCGTTTTGACATGCCGCCCTTCGTTGTCCACACAAAAAATCTCTCCAGTTGATTGAAATCAGCACCAATACCACAGACTCGGGGGTGGGTGGCCCAAGCTAGAACTGATACATTCCTCAGCCATCTAGAGTGGTTTAGAGCTGGTAGGATGATGTGCTCTGCGATCAAATTTCTAATAGGTCGCAGAATAGATTGAAACGGTACTGTAACGAATGGCCGAAATACAGGTTGTACGATCCGGCTGCAGCACGGTGATGTCACTGCCCTCCCCTACACATAGCAGGGATGTTGGCCACCCGGGCTAATGGAGGTCTCATTTAGCTCAGACAGCAAGTTCCCTGTTGAGCAATGCCAGAGGCCCAGGTTCGAGCCCATGCGGTGAGGGACGAACTGGGGCAAAAGCGGCGAGAGCACAAGCCCAATAACCTGAGCTTGTTACAGTACATTTGGCCGCCCTTGCTCAAATACTGCTCTAGGCAATTGCCTAGTTTGCCTATATGGACGTGCTAGCCCTGCCCCTGCCAAGGCCCTTCTCTGTCCCTGGAGTAGAAACATGATGAACTTCTAATCAGCATTTCTTCCACTGAGCTTGGGCATCTTCTGCTCTCTGGTCTTGCTCAATTTGTCCAGCAGAGTTACGAGCTATACATACAACTCCTCCCACTCTTCTTCCAGAAGAGCTAAAAGAATATGGGCTATGTCTTATACTCTCCAGTTTCACAATCACCATAATCCCCACTTTGTTCAATACTCTCTTTTTTGGCAAGCAATTTCATACTAGTCTCACAATATTTCCTATTTATTTTACTTACTTACTTACCTCATTACATAATGTTTCTTAGTCATCCCTGGGAATGAACACACAGGAAAGAAGATGCACTGCAATCTGACAATAATAATAATAACAGTAAACTTTATTTTATATAGTGCCTTTAAAGGTGGCTTCTCAAAGCACTTTACAGAATGACAACAACAATAAATAAAAATAATACACAAGATAAGCTTGACCTTATCATAACAATGAATTACCAGTGTGTCCTCTTAAGTGTCAAGTGTCTCAGAATGTCTGTGTCACTTATCAATGAAAATGAAATAATAATAATAAACTTTATTTTATATAGCGCCTTTAAAGGTGGCTTCTCAAAGCACTTTACAGAATGACAACAACAATAAATAAAAAGAATACACAAGATAAGCTTGACCTTATCATAACAATGAATTACCAGTGTGTCCTCTTAAGTGTCAAGTGTCTCAGAATGTCTGTGTCACTTATCAATGAAAATGAAATAATAATAATAAACTTTATTTTATATAGCGCCTTTAAAGGTGGCTTATCAAAGCACTTTACAGAATGACAACAACAATAAATAGAAAGAATCCACAAGATAAAACACAATTACAATATATAGAGGAGACCGTGGATGGTGGTACTAAGAAAAGCAGAGGGGTGAAGAATAGAACCAGTTAAGTAAAGGCTTTTCTAAAGAAGAGGGTTTTGAGTCTGGATTTGAAGGAGTTTGAAGGAGTTTAGAGAAGGCTACTCTCTGATATCCTTGGGGAGAGAGTACCAGAGCTTGGGGGCATAACAGAAGAAGGTTGAATTTTGGACATACTGCAGTTTGTTCAAAGTAGATTTAGATACCCCAGCGAGTAGAGCATTACAGTAGTCAATTCGAGAGAACACAAATGTGTTGATCAGCTTTTCAACCACAGTTAGTGATAGCGCAGGGCATAGTCTAGTGATATTTCTGAGGTAAAAAAAAGACGTTTTGACAGTATGCTGCACATGCCACCAAAGGAACATACTTCACACTACTCGTTCTTTTTTCTGACTTATGGTGGACCCATGAATTCTGTTACTGTGATGTGGTTCTTTGGAACCATATTTCTTTGGAACCACTCCAGAATTCTAATTCTCACACATTGTTCTCCTTCTGTGTAAAACGTCACTGCCCCCTCTAACTGCTGGTCTTCCCTCTAACTGTTTTCTTTCCCATTCACAAATATATTTTACCCACACTTTCAACACCTTTGGCTTCTGCAACTTACAGCAAGTCTACTGTCCAGCTCTGTCACTTTGATAACAACTACAACCATCAGCTCCTGCTTTCTAGAGGTGCTTTTCACTAGGCTCTCTCCTAGACTTGTGGTGAATGGCATGGACTCTATTACATCAGAAATCATACAGTACACATTTCCACGGCACTTCCAGCTGACAGCTTCCCTGCCTCTTGTCTGTGCTGCTTCACTAATCTCACAGCACATTGCCCACATACTAACACTTCCATAGCCCTAGACAGGCTTTTTCTCCAGTGACCTCAGCCAGCAGGATCTTTAGTCTGCCTTCGCTCCACGTCTGCGACACTTTAGACAATTTTTTAACATCCATTGGCACAATCATACCACTTCCCTGGAAAATACAAACGTGCACCAACATAGTGATTTTAAAATATTTGTATTTAAAAGACAAGATTAAAACCATTACTTAGTAATGAGGAGACATAGAAGCTAACAGGAATTAGTCCTGTGGGGTTCATGGGAATTAGAGTTCCTAAGCTAAAGCTGCATCAGTGACTACTGGGAATGTGCATTGACAGAGAGTAAAAATAAAAGCCCACACTCAGTTTCCCTTCTCCCTACTGCAATGAGATAATTTGCTGGCACAAAACAATTAATCCCGTGCTATATCAGAAAAGTTAAACTGAAATAGGTGTTACACAGTGCAGCTTTGTTGTTCTAAATGCTGTATACAAGTAAAAAAAAAAACTCAATTGCGATTTCTGTTTATGGACATCTTTAATTTCCTCTGCTCTTTCCGATATCCTAGATGGTCTGGAAGTTCATTCATGTTATTACTTTATTATGAATATGAATATTAATATTACATCTGTTGCGATATGTACAATTATTAGAAATGTGAATATAGTTTGCATATTATTAAACTTATATTAAAAGTATGAATTAATTCAAAATATGAATTACATTCAAAGGTACATCAGATGCAAATTTTAAAACAAATCTGAGATCTTTTAAAAGAAAAGTTATTAACCATACTGCATTTCACTCATGCATATGAGATCACGTTTTTATTATACTGAGAATGTATTTTTATTATACTGAGATTCAGTGGCACTGGAGCTCTATTTAACACAATGAGATTACTCAGCCAAATAACTTTAGTATACATATTGACAAAAGTCTGGATTTTTTGGTTTCACAGGACTAGATCAAATTGTACCCAGCTGTGAATTAGCTATGTGAAGTTGGAATCATGAGTTTTTGAGAAAGGAAGTTAGTGGGCATCATCCCCCACTGTGTAATGCCCACAGAGTGTTAGTTTTAATGCCATGTCATGTCATTTACCAAACCACTTTATACAATATGATATCGCAGGAAGCCGGAGCGTACCCTGCAAGCAACGAGCGCAAGGCAGGGTACACTCTGGACGGGGCCATCACAGGGCAAGTGCAAGCCACTAATACATGGGGACAATTTGGAGGCCACGATAAAAGCCGAGGGGGGAAATTTGGCCCAGACACGCTTATCGAGAAATGGTCATCTTTAATGACCACTGAGAATCAGGACCTCGGTTCAACATCTCATCCGTAAGATGGTGTTAGTTTTAATATAAAAGTTTATTATTGTGATCTTTATCTTGCAATTATGTTTTAAACATTTGTAATTGCTATTCTTGTATTCTTGCAAATACACTTTGTATTGATTTTAAGTTTGGGTCTGCATGTTTGTTATATCCAACTTTTATGTTGCTCCCCACTTCCAACTTGCCATAATCATAGTGGAGATGTAACATATTTGGGGGCTGGACTGGAATCTTTGTTCCGTTTTGTGGAGCCATTTTTTTTTCCTTGGTGCGCATGTGCAATTGGGGTTGTTTACGTTTTTAGTGGTCCTTTGTATTATGGGTGCTGTGTAGGGGCAATTGGTGGTGTGTCCATCATAGCATTCAGCTTAGAGGATTTTACTCTGCACCCAACTTTGGAGGGACTTGAGAATTGTTGCAAGGCAGATTTTATCGATAGCAGGTTTCTTTAGTCTCTTGGTTTACCTGAGGACATCAGAGAGTCACCTTCCCAGAGTTCTTACAAATCTAGACTCAAAACCTCTTTTTTAGAAGGGCTTTTATTTAAAAAGACAAAACTTTCCTGTGACTTCAGTGTATTTATATTCACTGAATATTCAGTGTGTTGTAGGAAGGCATAGAGAAGGGGTATGTGAAGTTACTGTATTGGCTTTAAAACCATATGGTATCCTTCTGTATTTACTGTAAATATAGTATATTTATAATCTATTATAATCAAATTAAATTAATTTGTATACTATATTGACATTTTTATAATTTTATATATCCCAGTATTTAAACATTGACTTTGCATTCAAAATCTCATAGCAGTACTGGGGACGTATCAGATGCTTAATTGAGAAAGAGACAATAACTTCAGCCCCAACACCCATCCTGATCACCCATTGCTGAAATTGCATTAAGATGAAATATTGTTTTTCTCAATATGGAAATAAATCTGGAGGAGGCACATCACATTCACAACAAGATATATTAATAAACTGTTTTTTATATAACCAGCTATGTTAAAACACAAACCAATGGTCTGTCCAGAAATTGAGCCTTCGGAGTAGCAGGTGGCTGTCTAAACTGCTGGGCTAAATTGCCACTTGGGCGCAATGCACACATTACAGTCTATGATATTGTCTATGACACATGCTATTTTTAGCTGCCAACATTTTTTTTAGTTACATGATTCCATAGTAATATTCCCTGTGAAGCGGTATTAAATCAGTACTACAACTTTTTTTCAAGAAAACAAGTATGGTGTTTTTTATTAAGTATTCTTAGAAAAGGATAAAACATTACAGCTTTTTATGAAGTATATAAACTTTATATAGTTAGAAAAATGAATGTGAAAACTTTTCCAAAATAACCATCATGTGTTACTGATTTAAAGACTTTGATGCATAAATCTTTACGAAGAAAGTGGAATACTGTTGTGTACTGTTTTTTTTTATTTAGCTACACTACATTCTACTGTATGTACATATGGTATATATTACATTATACTTCTGTTTTTCATTTTCAGCTACCAAGATTTTAATTGTAAAATTCCATATTAATATCCAATATTAAGTGGATATAAACATTCACAATAGAGAAAAATGTTAAATGAAGCAATTGTTTCATTAACACCTAAAGTACCACAAGTGCTACCTATCAATTGTCTTTGGCCAGTGAATTACATAACGCAACACACTGCACTACATGTAACGCATTTGGAAGAAATACCGCACATTCTGAGTGGCTGCATCTGTAGGTAATGTATTTGAGAAGTTTTTATTATTTAGAAGTATTTAATAGTTAATAATTTATTGCATTGGTATAGCAGCTGTCATCCATAAGGCTCCCAGATCTTTTTTAAAATAGGAAGCATTACACTTTAGCTATCACAGTAGTGCAGTATCCACTTACTTGATGTGTAGCAACCATTATAACCTTGCAGCTTCACCACATAAGAGATCAGGGAGAGAATTAAGCAGTCACTTCACCAGTTGAATGCAGGGGGAATCTTTAAAAAATATAGGAGTTGAATTTATCATCTGGAGGATGGCACTAATACCGTTTATCTTTCAACCCACACAAATTGGAGCAGAAACCTGGATTTCCTTATCATGGTTTCTTATCCCAGTACTGACCAGGCTCGACTTCTTTAGTATCTAAGATCAGGCTACAAAACAATAATGCTGTGAGACAAAACAGATTTAATGAGCGCATATGATATCACAAATTTAGAGAGTGAGTGTCTTATATACAGTATGTATCTCTCACTGAAAGTTCATCAGAACCAAATAGAAAGTGAAACAGAGAAAACAAATGCCACAATAGGAAACAACTGAACTAGACATGACATAAACAGTTTTAGAAATATACTGTAGATGATAATTTTACACTCTAAAAGTTTCACGATCACTCCTCCTCCTCTTAAGGGCGCTCCAGCTCTTCCTCGTTTGCCTTATTCCCCACACCTGTCCCTTGGTCCAGCTTCCTTCCTGTCCCCTTATAAAAGCCAGACGCAGTCGCCAATCGAGGCTCTGCATCTGATTTCCGCATCGTGCGAGCCCGGGACCTGGATTCGTCTGGCTCAGTTATGCTTTTAACTCTCTGCTCCTGTTCCTGTTCCCCCCGCCGGTTCCGACCTGGCACCTGTTTTTAATTTCTTGTTTTGAATGGATCACCCGGCCATGGACTTTTGCTTTCGTTTGGATTCTCCTTTGGACTTTTTCTAGGACTGTTTGCCTCGGCCACACCTCCACGGATCACCAGCAATCCATGGACATGCCCCCCTGTTTTCATCCCCGTATTCCTGCATGACTTTTTCCCCAGTGTTTCCTCACTTCTTTGGATTGTGTCGTCCGCATAGGGTCCGGGAAGAACTGTTCGTTACAAAAACAAGGGTAAATCTTATAAACCCATAAACCATTTTCAGTATTAAAAGTGCTCTGTGGATAGAAGGCTAATTGCATTTTTTTCCAGAATATTTATTTAGTCTAGACTACACTAAAACACTTTGTCAGTTATGACATTGGTTAAAATATTGAGATGAGGTAATAAGGTGTTGCCTTTACTGAGTAATGAACACTGATGATTTTGTGTTAAGGGCACTTTTCATGGTAGTGCGATTCTTTTGCAGTGAAAAAATTATTTAGGTATTTTTTATAACCCTTCTAGTTTTGATTTTATCCAATTTGTTTTAATGTATTTGCCTTTCTATTTTGAATGCTAGTTACCAGTAGATTAGTACTGCATTTATTATAACATTTACATAACAAATGTAACACACAATAATATAGGGGAGGTGACAGGCATACTTTAGCTTTCAATTTGTGCAATTTGGAAGTACAACCTGGTTTTCATTGAAATGCAGTATGTTGGTAAAGAAAACCTCAGGGACTTCAGGGAAGTTATCTGAAAACATCTGTATTCAACACTATCCTAACAAGGATGTAATAATATGAATATGAATTATTTGCAGTCATTTAGAATAGTATGCACAGACAATAAATAGGATAGTTATTTAATACATTTTATTGCTTTAAATCCAATTCCTAAGTTTAAGATTTACTAATCTGTTAAAAAGCTTGAGCATAACTTCCCTTCATTTAAATTCCAAGTTATATACAGTAGATACATCCAGATAGATATTTCTGTTGTTTTCCACATTGTCTTAAAAATAAAATAAAATGTACAGAAACACAAAGTTTAGCATCATCCATTTAAGAAGTTAAAATGATAGAATTCAAAGCAAGGCAGGTGTTAAAACTGTATGTTAAAAAAGTATAACCTCATTTAGAATACTAGGAGCAATTGTGGTAACCAAAATAAAATATTTCTAATCTGGCATCAGAGCTTTGTTCTAAAAAAACAATACATCTCCTACACTGTTTCCTACACTAGCAGGCTAGAAGAATTGAACTGTTTTCATTTTGAACAGGGAAAATTGTGAGCAGGCCAGACTCAAGCACACCCACTAGCCTGGAGCAGGTTGCAGAGCTGATGCTTGCCCTGATAATTACTATTGTCCAGACTCTTGTGAGCTGCATGTCTGGTTCACCATTTTAGTTAGAGGGAGGACTTTAAAAAGCTAAGAGTCCTGGACAAAAGTAACTGTCCTCAATTGCATTACACTTTCTATTTTTTTTAATGTATCTGGAAAAATACAATCAGGTCATGGCAGGATATTGGTCAAACCTTTGTGTAGTTAGACTAAATTTACCCAATTCCAAAACATGTGTCAAGATGTTTTTGATATTTTATTTTGTAAATTACATTTAAATGCTCATGCAGAATGTTGTTTCTGTTTCACCTTCAATTATTAAGCCCTATTATCTCATAAGATATTTACTTCAGTGTGTACATTTCATGATCTATTGTAGAACCAAAAGAAGTACTCTGCATTTTTTTTAGCTCCTTGTTATGATCACTTCTGCCTTTCTTGGAAATTCTATATCTTTACTAATTTTCTTTTATTATTTTATTAATATATCTTTCATCTGAGCCTCTAGTTCAGTATACTCCTTTTCTATTTTGAAATCTTGTGCCTGTTTATTTGTTCTATAGAGCACTATCTTCCTTCTTATTTTATTCTCAATTTGTCAATTAGACTATTTAGACCACAATTAGATTTAGACTTTTTTAGAGACTGATCACCCCCTGTTCTGACACATTCCTTTACAGTGTGCTATGCTAAAAGTCTAATCCATGTTTAGACTCAAGCTTTAGACATAAACATAAAGTTGATGAAAACACGAAATGTTCCTGAGCTGTTCATTGGTTTGTGATTAGAAAGACTTTAGCATCCCCAAGAACACTTTGGCTGGGGCAAGTCTCATTGGTGTCCAGTTCTGCAATGGAACTTTTCGTGACCACATAAATTATGGAGCAATGTTTCAATGTTCTTTTTATTTAAGGCACAGAGTTTTGGTGGCATACTAATTAAACTTTAATTTCAAGTGCTGTGCACAATTTTTCCTTTCTAATTACAGATGCAGCCATTCAAAATGGGTGGGGTATTTCGCAGTATACCCTGGTGGGCGTTTCGCATCAAAACGCAGTATCACGCGGTATATCGCGTCATTTGACGTCATGCCGGAAAGTATCCGGAATCTCCTTGTAAAACTGCCAGGAGGAGCCAATAAAGCTTAATCTCTCATGTACAGAATTTGAGCTTTTAAATTTAAACTGTGTATTACAGCATGTTAATCATCAGTCATTAAAAAGTTGGTATATTTTATGAAAGCAAGATTGCTCAGTTGGACAAAAGTACACAACCTACCTTTATCAGAAATATTTATGCATCAAAGCCTTTACCGAAGATGATACTAATAGTATTAATAATGAATGACTTTGGACAAGCTGTAAACTCAAAGTATTACGCTGGTCCACATTCTTTCTAACCGTCATTTTAAACGAAAATACTTTTAGTTTTTTCTTTGACAAACAGGACATTAGCTAGCCAATACGATAAAGGAATGACATTTTTGCTAATTTCTTTAGCACATTTGTACAAGCACTTGGAATCTGTCCAAGCCCTACTTTGTCAGGCATTTTCTTTTACCGCAACGGACATAAAAACTCCCTTGCTTTTAACAGAGCGTTTCATAATTTCATAATTGATTTTTCATAAAATCAACACTTTCTTTTCCATATACCGGATATTATGGAACCACTTCAGAAGGGTGTCAGCCAGTCAGATTCCAGGAATCGGTACTTTAAAGAAAAAATACACACCGGTATTCCATTTCTCCCTAAACATTTTAAGCATCGAAGTCTTTAACTAACGTGAAATAGCATGTAAAAAAGTGGTAGTTTTAAGCTTTTCTGCTCATATAATATGGAATTGCGTATCTAAAGAAATTAATAACGATATGATTATATTCGTGTACTGCGACATTTCTTTGAAAAAATAGAATAGCAATAGCCCACAAACTCTCTCAAATTCCTCCAATTATCATAATCCCGCCCCTTATGCAAAACCAAACCCTCCTCCCATCCCAGTTTATCCTCTTTACCATAAACAAAATCCACCTCAATTTTCAACATAAAGCATTACACAAAATCAATACCTCAACACTCCATACTCAACAACGATAATTCACAAACAGCCAGAACATGTAACTCCACATTCCCAAATAGACCTCATTTCCATAGCCCCGCCCCTTATGCAAAACCAACATCCCTCCCCTGTTCTCTCTCTCCGCTGGAGTTTGTAATCGTTTTTATTTAAATAAATTTTAGCAAAGTCATGTATTTAAAATCTTAAGATTTCTATATTTATGTCTTTATTTAGTGGTTTCATTAGTGACAAAGGCCAAACTTTCTTGGAAAAATGTCTTTTATGTAAACCATGTTTGCTATTAATTCATTTAGGGCTAGAATATGTTCATTGGTTTCTTTCACCGTAGTCGGGTTGACATTAGAAGCTTGCCACGCCCGGACTGTTACACCAACGCATTAGCATGTTAAAGCGATTTCACTGAGGAGCCTAGCTTTCTTAACTAGTAAGTACTGTACTTACTGGGTGGTTTTGGAGGGGGGGAGGTGTCTTTCGCTGGAAATCTCGCCCCCTTCTACTTTGAAAATACCTGTGAAACCGGTTTAATTCGTCACAGCCAGCACTCCCGCAGAGAGGGGTTGTACTTGCAGTGCATCGGTATAGATGGGAAAGCCAGAGCCGACCGCTACGCCGCACACATGTTATGCTCTTCGTTAATGTCTAAGCCGGAACACATCATTATATCTCATTTTGTATTTCTATAAAAAAAAATCGTTTGCCCAGCCTAACAGTATTGTTGTTATTGTTTTTATCCTGTAAAGCGCTTTGAGGAGCCACCTTTAAAGGCGCCATATACAATAAATCACTATTATTACTATTGTTAATTTGCTGGACAGAGAGGTGAACATTATTACGCAGAAGACAAAGATAATGATTTACGTTGCATTGTGCGTTGTGCTGCTGTAATACAGTTTTAAATAATTAAAAGTCTAAACAGTATCAGCTTTATTTATGGGTTTTAAATAAAGGTGATTTAAACACGATTTAAATCAATATAAACGTTTATATTGTAACGCATAGGTGACTATTCATTGTTATTAAAATGACTTAAATTCGATCATGTTGTGATATTTAGAAATATAAATTTGTTTGGTGCGGGGTGAGGAACCAGGGAACTATTTACATGGAAAACGGGCATTTCCAAGTGCTTGTACAATCGATGGAAATGTTCAAATAAATGTGCAAAAGAAATAAACTAAATAATCATTTATTTCTTTATCATATTGGCTAGCTAATGTCCTCTCTTTGCTAGTTAGTGGCTTTCTTTCTGTGTTGGGTAGCAACGGGTGACTATGTTCTCAGGCAGAAGATGTAAACAGCTTAATTTTCGTGTTAAATATTTTTTTAAAATTAAAATTCATTCTATACAGCAATCGCATATTTGGGTACCGTTTCATAAAACTTTCATGCTTAAAATGTTTTGGGAGAAATGGAAGACTGGTGTGTATTTTTTCTTTAAACTACCAAGACCAGCCATACACAGTACAGTTTACATACAGTAATGTTTATGTTCCTAAATTAATATCGTTTATGAGCTTCAGATGTCTTATGCTCCTCATCTTTTTATGCTCAGCTACTAAAATTTCCCTTAGTGGTAAAATTTCATATAAATATTCAATACTAAGCGGATTAAAATGTTCACAGTAAAGAGATTAAATGATTAAATCTTTTCACTACCGACCAACGCACCATGAGTGCCCCTGTCGATCATTTTGGCCAGCCAATCACTTACCGCGGTGCCCTGCGGTGGCTTTCCCGTACCGTGGGTTTGTACCGTGCATTTTGAATGGCTGCATCTGTACACATAATAAGTGGACTCGTCATCATCGCTGATCAGGCCTATTATAGTGGTGTCATCTGCAAACTAATGATGCGGTTGTCGCTGTGTCTTGCTGTGCAGTCATGAGTGAACAGGGAGTACAACCTTGGACTCAGACACTATAATAGGCCTGATCAGCGATGATGACGAGTCCACTTACAGGGATGAAGTAGTACAGCTGCTTAGGTGGTGTCATAACAATAACCTGGACTTGAACGTTAATAAAACGAAGGAGCTAATAGTGGACTTTTGAAGACACAGGCCACACACTCACAGCCCACTCAGTATTGATGGAACGGAAGTGGAAACAGTCACCAGCTTTAGGTTTTTAGGAATTCACATCTCTAAAGATCTAACCTGGACTGTGAACACTGACTCTATCATGAAGAAGGCTCAGCAGCGCCTTTATTTCCTGAGGTGCCTCAAGCGATGGGGGATGCCATCGAGAGCATCCTCACCAATGGGATCATCATGTGGAAGGCAGCACCTCTTCTCTTCTCGGCTGTGGTCTCACCGAGATTAAAAAGCTCTATGAGGACTGCTGCTGTGGTAGAATTCTGGCCATCACAGAGGACAGTCACCACCCCGGGCATGAGCTCTTCACCCCACTGCCCTCAGGCAAGAGATATAAGAGCATATGGACACTTACCACTAGATTCTTCAATAGCTTCTATCCACAAGCAGTGACATTGGCGAACACATTTAGCCATCCCCCTTGGACCACACCTACACCATCACCATCTACCTCATTATGATTTCTTATTTATTGCACATCTCCAGTCATTGTTTACACGTCTATATTGTTTACATTCAAACTATCTACATGTTTACTTGTACATTGTCTACTGTTTGTTTGTATATTGTCTTGATGCACTGTTTGCACTTTGTGTTTTTACACTTGTTTTACAATCGAGAGACTTTCTGTAAGTAAGAATTCCATTGTACCAGTACATGTACCGGTTACAATAAAGTTCAAGTTCAAGTTCAAGTTCATAATATCCTGATGTGTTTTTTTTCTTGGACTTTTGATATGCAAAGATCAAAATCTTAAAACATTAAATTAGTGGGATTCAAGTATACATTTTAATACATTTCATATACTTGTATATAGTATTATAATACCTGTTCGTACCCTTTCTGAACTCCCCAGATTTTGTAATGAGTGAAAGATAAGTGATACAAAAAACAGTGTCAACTTACGCATTCATCTCTTTTGCACTATCGCAACCAGTGCATTTAAAAGCATGGTGTCTTTCCTAAGCATACAGGCACACAGCATGTTTTGATGTTGGCAGACAACATGATTTCGTCTTGTGCTAAAGTTAATCATGTTATTTAGTTCACCATGCGTGACTGTGTGACCTAATAAGACAGTAATCACTTCAAAGTTAAAAAAAGACATGTAAGTTATCCTCAATGATTCATAGAGTGCTTTTGGTAGGTGAAAATTAAAATAAAACACTACAACACACAACAGTAAGCTAAATATAAATATCCTGTATTTATTACATTTTTCAACTTTAAATTATTTTTAATTATTTGCTATTTAACTTTATTATAAAAAATATTTTTATATATATATATTTGGTTGATTGCATTGTCTACTAAATGTCACATAGAAGAAGTAGTTCATTACAGTAAACCCTCATTTTAATGGACTTGGTAAGGGGAAAGGGATCTTGGTTATTGTTGAATGTCTGTTAAATTACAAATCATTTTTTAGACCAAACATATACTGTTATATAAGAAAAATATGCAATATATACAGTACCCCAAAAAAGTTTACACACCCTTTACAAAGTAATTCATTTTATGACATTACAACCTGAAATCAAGACACATTAAAATCTGAATTTATTCTACCTTTATTTTAACACAGAACTTCCAAGTGAAAAAACAAATGCTCATTCTTAACAGTAATTACTTAGAAAAATCATGCTTTTACACAGGCAATCTCTTTGTTTCTATAAATACATAGCCAAATATCAAAGTTGCTGTCATTTAGAGCTGTCAAGCAAAGACAAAAGTCATTATTGTTCAGAAATCTATTGTGAGCAACTTGTGGCAGTAGTCAGATATATATTTCTTAGTCATTTTAAATAAATTTCATTTGAAATTTAACTTTAATTGAATGCATTGCTGTCAAACTGTCATATTCATCTCAAAAGATGTGACTTTTTTATAGGTAGCTCATTTTTGAAGGAATAGATAATTATATTTTTCAGTCCAGATGTTGGAATTTACCTTATAATTAAGCCTATTAGATGAACAAATGAGGCATGATCAGCTACTAAATGCATTCCTCTGTTGACTAATAAGGTTAAGAACTTGCTATAAATGTCAGCACCACCTTTAACGCAATGGAGATAGAAATAGTCCTCCTCTTACCTGCTGCCTGAATAACCTTAGCAAGTCTTTTAGAAGAAAATACAGTATTTTATACATGTATAAAATGGTGTGTATGAAATATTCCATTAAACATTTTTCAGGTATATCACTGTAGTAACAGACAAATAAGTTCTGGATCCCAAGATGAAATTTAAACAACTGAGTTTATTGCATGCAAGGAACAATAAGACAAAAGTATTGTTTGAAATACAGGTACAAAGCTTCAAGTTTATATACTGTAGCACATTTCAGTCATTTCTGACGTAGGTTGTTACCATGGTAATGGGGGGAGGTCACGGTGTTCGAACAGTTCTCAGACTCTGGTCGGTTTTAGGTTTCCTTAGCTGGGGGTGTCTCTAGCTTGCATCTGGAATTCTTATCAGTTAACCCCCATCCGTACCATAACTCAAAGCCTGGAATGTCTTGTGTCACAAGAAGTCTTTGTGCAGAAAGGAATCAGTTAACCCCTTCTTCACATCTTATATCTTTCTTCATCACCAAAGGTCCTGGAATTGTTTTGGCTGTACTTAAAATGTTTAAATTGGAGGCCATATCATTTTACTCTAAGGTACCCAGTTTTACTGTGTATTAAATTACAAAATGTTATTATTTATGATACAGCATAATTAATATGGCATTCCAAAATCCATTATAATATGTATAGTTTTCTTAGTATCCAGGGATAGATTCAGGCTCCCCCTTGCCCCTGTTTTGGATAAAATGGTTAGAAAATGGATGGATGGACATTTATTATAGTTCACTTATTGTGACACTCCTTCCTCTCAACTTGATTGTCTCCAATGGTTAGTAGTCACAAAAATTTGAATGGCCATAAAGTGGAGTGCAGGAGGGTTAATTTTGTCCTTTTCATGTTCTGCAGCAAAAAGATAACATTCAAAAACCTCCCAACATAAATTTCATTGTGAATGGCCTATAAATACAAAATAATATTTAATTACACCCAAGTGAGAATATGAAGAACCTTCACCACTGACCTAAACAATTAAAGGCCAAAGATCAGCCTCTAGCGGCAGGTTATAGGTAACTGCAGTCCCTCCTTAAGATGGCCACAACCTCTTCCCCTCTGACAGGTAAACACTCTTACTTGGTGAGAGCATGTAAGAGGAAGATAGAGATATAGTTCAAGCAAATATTCCCCTGGCGAGAACACCATCCACAATGAGTCATCTTCCAGGAGGCTATTGAATTAATAATAAACTTTATTTTTGTATAGCACCTTTAAAAGTGGCTTCTCAAAGCCTTTCAACAAAAAAAAAACATTGAGAGGAGATAGTAGATATGGATATAGGAGTATGGAATACAATAGGAAAGCCAAGGTGCACACAGAACCAGTTAAAGGGGAACTGATGTTTATATTTCAAGTTAAAAAGAATCAACATTGATGAGTGCATTTCAAATCACAATAAAGGTAAAATGTGCACAGTAATTTGTAAAACCTTCAACATACATCAATACATTTCCAGGTATGCACAACGCCATATTCTGCAATTCAGAAGGAGTCAACAAAACATCTGGTGATGTGATGCTGCCTTATTACATTGTAAAGAAGGAGGCTTATGGATACATCTCTTTTAATTCAAAAGAAATATTGCTTTCGATTTCAAGACAGTTTTGTTGATAAATAATACTTACTTACTAAGTTGCTGAATTTAGCAGACTCTTTTGCATCCTTGTATCAGACAGGGAGACTGAAAATTTATATTGAGTCCAGAAACACACCACCTACAGTACATTCAAGTTTATGAGAAAATGCCTTCATATAATGAAGCTGGTCAGTGTACCTTGGGGAAAAGCTAATAAGGAAATATACTTTGTCCTCTACAGAATCAGAGTTTGAGAAGCAAGATAAAGAGGACAGAACAGAATTCACAAATATAGTCTGGTCACGTGATCGCTAGTTGCGAAAACATACGGAGAGTGAGGGGGAAGAGAGAGGACCAGGAAAATCAAAATTGACGAGATTAGCTTAGGGGTCAGAGAGGTCTTGTTCAAGGGAAGAGAAGTGAGGAACAAAAGAGTCCTTATCCATTACTAAGTCCATGTTTGTCATTTGTTGAGTTTGGCAGAAAACAACAAAGCAAAAAAAAAAGATCCTGAGCTAAAGTGGAACTCTGTGAATCAATATGGATGTGAAAGTCACCAAGAATAAGGATCCTCTAAATCTGAGACACAAAAAAGAAAGTAAATCAGCAAACTCACCTACAAAGGCATCATGAGGCTAGGGGGGGTCTATAGACAGCAACAATAACAGTAGAGTGGGGAACACAGGCATTTAAAATAATAAACTCAAAAGAAGAGAGCAGGGATACAGTAACAAGACTTAAACAGAAAAGGAGATTATTCCTAACAATTATGTAAATAAAAACAAGAAAAACCGAAAACTGGTGAGAGGAGCGGCAGCCAGATGTGCCAGCCTTGCCTCTGTACCAGAACAGGAAATTTCAGTTCTCTTCTCTACAGAAATCCAGTTAATGCTCTTTGTTGCCTGTTGGAGCTTGTGTGAATGGCACACACACCCTAGTGTGATGTTCTCTCCCTTGGACCTCCAAAAATGTTGCAGGGAGAATGGTAACACCATAAACTCTTCTCTTTCATTTGAAAACTGCAAGGAGAGAGACGTTGTCTGCTTCAGTGAAGTACAGATGCAGCCATTAAAAATGAGTGGGGTACGCTGCGGTACAACGCGGTAGGCGTGTCGCATCAAAACGCGTCATAACATTTGTCAGTCTGTCCATGGGGGGAAGGGGGATTGTCTTTCACTGGAAGGTTTGCCTATTCTACTTTGAAAATTAAGAGTGGGAGGAAAAGAGTTGTAAAACCAGTTTCTTTACAAACAATTTATCCAGTGGGGCAATTAAACAGACGCCTCAAGCCTTTGAAATGCTTCTTTGAAAAACTAAAATAGCAAATATTATGGACACTGTATTGACATTTTTAGAATTTGATTAATAGGGAATATAATATGGAATCGCGTATCTAAAGAAATTAATAACGATATAATTATATTAATTACTGTAGCTTAAATCCTGCTAAACTAAAAATTAGACACAAGAAGAGTATTATTAAACAATGTTGTGAGGCTCTGGTGAAATTTCTTTGTAAACTGAAGAGTTAAAGAGGAGACACTTGTGTATCGCCTCCTTTTAAATTTGTAAAAAAGGAACATGGACACAGAATTCAGGTTCGGTGAGGACTGACACAGAGACTCAGACTTTGTGGAGTGAAAAACGACACTTTATTTATTTTCTGGCGAGTGCCAGAGAGAGAGTGCCAGAGAGAGAGCGCCAGAGAGAGAGCGAGCGAGTGCCAGAGAGCGCCAAAGAGAGAGAGCAAGCTAGCACCAGAGAGAGCGAGTGCCAGAGAGAGAGTGCCAGAGAAAGAGCGAGAGAGAGAGAAAGCGAGTGCCAGAGAGAGAGAGCGAGCACCAGAGAGAGAGCGAGAGACAGAGCGAGCGAGCGCCAGAGAGAGAGAGCAAGCAAGCACCAGAGAGAGAGCGCCAGAGAGAGAGAGCAAGCGAGCGCCAGAGAGAGAGAGAGCGAGTGAGTTCCAGAGAGAGAGTGCGCCAGAGCGAGAGCAAGAGAGAGAGGGAGAGCAAGTGCCAGAGAGAGAGAGAGAGGTAGCACAGAAGATGAGCTCCTAATTTCTTTGAGATTTTATTGTTTTCTGGAACTGAACAAATAGTCTAGGAATAAGGCAACATCTAACAAAAACTAAAGAAAACCACAGAAGTAAAGAAATAATTTGTCATTGAAAAAAAAAATCAACAAAGCAAACATCTAAAAAACTGAAGATCAACTGAAGACAAAGCTACACCTGAGGATAAAGGACTTGAGGAAAAACTCCAAAAAGAAAAATCCTCAAGAGATGAAGAGGAACAAACAGAAAATGAATAATTAAAACAAGGAAATAAGGATAAGAAGACAAGAAAGAAAGAAATAAAAAGTACACCAAAGGAAACAAGAAAGAAAGGGAAAATACAAGCAGCATCAAGAGAAGCCAAAAACTCAGCCATCAACACGAAAAACACCTGGTAAGCCCTGTTCTTTCTTCTCCTTTTTTGAAGAGGCCTCTAAAATTGAACTGCTTTGCTAAATAAAAGTTAAAAAAGTATTTAGAAAAAGTTACCTTAAAGTTTAAACTAAACCAGATACCACTTGGGCACAATAAATTCAAAAGGCCAAAGTTGAAGAACCTGTTCCCAAGCAACAGGGGGGCTGATTGTATTCAAAACGCCCAAGCCAGGCCGTCTGTTTGCTCTTCTCACCTGGGCCCATTGTGTTTAAAAGAAGCAAGATGAGTACAGAGCAGAACATAGCCCCACTGGACCAACCCTGCCCCCTCAGCACAGTACTCCAGTACCCTGAGGATGCGAAAACCGTTAAGACCAGGAAACAGTACAAAGACTCCTGGATGAAGGAAAACCTAGAGACCCTTATCGCTGACTACTGCCAGGCAGGAGAAAAACACATAAAAACCAACCTGCTCTTTTTTACTAAGCATCCGAATGCCTGGCACACAGCTGGAGTTCCCTCGCGCCCGAATTGTTATCTACACCGTGCTGCCGAGACAGGACGAGCAGCACCACACCATCCAGAGAATCAACGCTGAGATCTCACGGTGCTGCGCCCTGCTCACAAACGTCTACCTGGCCCATCACTCCACCCTTGGACCACAGCATCTACACGACCATAAACACCTCAAAAAACAGACCATTGGACTCTTCACAAAAACTCTGAAAGATACCACACTGGGCAGACACCCAAACAGCACCCCAGAGAGAAACAGGAGGACAACCAGAGGAATGCCCCAGCACCCACACCCCCAACCCAGACCAGCTCAACCCACAAAGAACAGAACCAGCACCACCCTACAGCCCTCCAACCCAGACCAGAACCAGCGCCCCACCCCACGCCCCTCACCCAGACCAGCAGCTGAACCGGACCAGAGCCACAAACCCCCCCACCCAGCACAACAGCAGAGCCGGACCGAGCCCCTCCTGCACAGCTACGCCGCAGCCCTGGCCAGACCAGCGGTCCCGAGCTGTTTGGAGCTGGGAGGAATCCGGCAGCTCCTGAACCTCATCTGCACCCGGTTTATGAGCTGAACTTCCATCACCCACAGCGACAGGCAAAAACCCAGCACAATACTTGTTTCTGTTGATGATGTAAATGTCCGACACAAATTTGATACAGTTCCAGAAGAACAATAACAAATTGCAAAGATAATTCAAACGATAACAATGAGATCTCTAACGATAAGTATGTGGAACGTTCAGGGTCTGGGCTCGTCAGCATTTGGGCTGAAAAGCACTGATCCCGAATTTATCAAAGATGTAAAGGAAACAGACATCATGATCCTACAGGATACATGGTGTCGGGGAGACTTGGCTACCTGTTGTCCCCCGGGCTACAAGGAGATCACGGTGCCCTCTGTCAAAAACCCCAAATCACCCGGGGCAGAGACTCTGGGGGGATCATTGTGTGGTACAGAGCGGAGCTCAGTCATGCCATACAATTAGTAAAGAAAGAAGAGTCATGAGTTTGGCTTAAAATCAAAAGAAATACCATCTATACAGAAAATGAGGTCTTCCTGTGTGCTGTCTACATCCCGCCCTCAGAATCCCCCTACTACAGTGAGGGAATTCTCCCCAGTCTCCACACCAGTCTCCACTTCCAGGGCAAGGGAAACGTGCTGCTCTGTGGTGACCTCAATGCACGAACAGGTACACTGGCAGACTACACCAGCACACAGGGAAACACTCACATATTTGGACAATCCCCTCTGTACCACACACTGGTCACCTCACGCAGGTGCAGCCACGACGCCACAGTCAACAGCACCGGGCGCGAGCTGCTCCAGCTCTGTCAAGGGCTGGGCCTGTACATCGTCAACGGCAGGACTAGAGGGGACTCTCTAGGCAGGTTTACCTACAGCTCAGCTCTGGGCAGCAGTGTGGTGGACTACGCCATCACCGACCTGGACCCCTCCTGTATCAGTGCCTTCACTGTCAGGCCACAAACTCCACTCTCCGACCACAGCTAGATCACACTCTACATGAAGAGAGCACACCAGCACAGAGACACACTGACACAGCCCAGCCAGCTGTATGACCTCAACTAGGCATACAGATGGGACACAGACAGCCTAGACAGATACCAAACTGCACTGGGCGATGACGAAATTCAGACACTGTTGGACACATTCCTAAACACTCCATATCAAACCAACAAATTAGGCATAAACTTGGCCACACAAAAACTAAATCACCTATTCCACAAACTAGCATCAAAATCTAAGCTAAAAACAACTAAATCAAAAAACTACCAAAAAACAAAAGCAAAAGAAAAGTGGTTTGATATGGAGTGCAAAAACATCAGAAATGCACTACGAAAAGTCTCAAATGAAAAACACAGACAACCACACAAAACAGATCTGCGCCTCAGATACTGTGACATGGTAAAACTTTACAAACACATGCTGAAAAAGAAAAGAAACACATACATAAACAAACAACTTGCAGAAATTGAAGAGTCACTAAATCAGAACTGTTTCTGGGAGAAGTGGAACAATTTAAACAAATCAAAACCAGAAGAATTGGCCATCCAAAATGGAACAATCTGGCAAACATACTTTGAAAATCTCTATGAAAAGCTCCCAAATACAAATCAGACCAAAACACCATTTATGAAAAACTCAAAATTTTGGAATTGGCTATCAAGGACAACCAAAACCCCTTAGACTCCCCAATCACTGAGCAGGAGCTACTGGACAAACTCCAGGCCCTCAGACCACGCAAAGCCTGTGGCCATGATGGAGTCATAAATGAGATGCTGAGACACAGCAGCCCAAAGTTGCAGCAAGCCCTGCTCAACTCCTCAATCTCATCATGACAGCTGGATGTTTCCCCGAGGCCTGGAACCAAGGACTGATCACGCCCATCTATAAGAGTGGAGATAGACTAGATCCCAACAAGTACCGGGGCATCTGTGTGAACAGTAACCTGGGAAGGTATTCTGCAGTATCCTAAATACACGAATACTGGCCTTCCTTACCAAACACAATGTCCTGAGTAAAAGTCAGATTGGCTTCTTGCCAGATCACCGCACATCTGATCACATTTACACCCTACACACACTGATAGACAAACACGTCCACCAAAAACACAAAGGTAAAATTTTTGCCTGCTTTGTCGATTTCAAAAAAGCATTTGACTTGATTTGGCATGAAAGATTGTTTTACAAACTACTCCAAAGTGGCATAGGGGGCAAAGTGTACGACATAATTAAATCAATTTATTCAGAGAGCAAATGTGCAGTGAAAATTGGAAACAAAAGGACTAAATTCTTCACCCAAGGCCGTGGGGTGAGACAGGGCTGCAGCCTGAGCCCAACACTGTTCAATATCTATATCAACGAATTAGCAGGAATGTTGGAGGAGTCTGCAGCTCCTGATCTCATACTACATGACACAGAAATCAAGTTCCTGCTCTACGCAGATGACCCGGTCCTGCTGTCGCCCACAGAACAGGGGCTGCCGCAGAACCTGGCACTGCTGGAGCAGTACTGTCAGACCTCGGCACTGACAGTCAATCTGGAGAAGACCAGAGTTATGGTTTTCCAGAAGAAAGCCAGACCTCAGGGAAACAGGTACAAATTCACACTCAACAACAACACATTGGAGCACACATCCAGCTACACATATCTCTGTCTCACCATCAGCTCTTCTGGGAGTTTTGACCTGGCATTGAAGGCACTGAAAGAGAAGGCACTCAGGGCTTTCTACGCAATAAGAAGGAGGCTCTTCAACATCAACCCACCAACAAGAATCTGGCTCCAAATATTTGAAAGTGTAATCCAACCCATTGCCCTATACGGCAGTGAAGTGTGGGGTCCCCTCACAGACCAGGATTACACTCAATGGGACAAACACCCCACAGAAACTCTGCACATGGAGATCTGTAGAAACATCCTCCGTGTGCAGAGAAAAACACCTAACAACGGGTGCAGGGCCGAATTAGGCCAGTACCCACTATCGATAAACATACAGAAAAGAATATTAAAGTATTGGCTACACCTAAAAAACAGCGACCAAAATTCCTACCACCACAAAGCCCTGCTGAGTCAAGAGCTGAGCCCAAAACAGAGCCCCCTGAGCCAGCTGGTCCTGAGGCTCACTGACCCGAGCCACACCGACACTAACCAGCCTCAGGACAGCACTGCTAGAGCACCACAACCCAGACTCAACCACATCACAGCACAGATCAAACAGCAATATCTCACACACTGGGACACACACACAAACACAACATAAACTGGAATGCTACAGAACCCTAAACAGACAATACACACTAGCTGAATATTTGACCAAAATAAGAAACAACAAACAGAAACAGACCCTGACGAAGTACAGGCTCAGTGACCACAGCCTAGCCATAGAAACTGGCCGACACAGGCAGACCTGGCTGCCCAGAGAGGACAGGCTGTGCTCCCACTGCCAGCGGGGAGAAATAGAGACAGAGGTGCACTTCCTACTGCACTGTGACAGATACTCTGGGATTAGAGAAACATTCTTCCCGAAATTCAGAAATCTAATCCCAGAGTTCTCACACCTACCAGAATCACAACGGGTCCCAATCCTACTGGGAGAGGGAGGAGGGAACTCAGTTGAACTGGCAGCCCAGTATGTGATCTCCTGTCACAGCCTGAGGAACAGTGAGTCTGTCTCCCAATAATGCTCCAGCCGCCTACAGTATATGTCAATATTTTATAATATCTCTTTGTTGTAAATGTCTGTAATATGTCTGTAGATTTTATTTTACTTCTATTTTTTGTTTGTTTAATGTAAATATCATTACTTTCATTTGCTTTGGCAACACTGATTGTACCCGTCGGTCATGCTAATAAAGCACCTTGAATTGAATTGAATTGAGAGAGAGAGAGCGAGCATTACAGAGAGAGCGAGTGAGCACCAGAGAGAGAACGCCAGAGAGAGAGCAAGACAGAGCGAGCGAACACCAGAGAGAGAGAAAGAGAGAGAGAGCGAACGAGCGCCAGAGAGAGAGTGAGCAAGCACCAGAGAAAGAGAGAGAGAGCGCCAGAGAGAGCAACACACAGGGGTGCGAAACCAGGGAACTGTTTACACAAAAACGAGCGATCTCCCCAGACTGTATGCCCATTTCACAATGGGTCATTTGCACTGGTCAGCGGCTTTCCTAATCCCTGCCCTGACCACTACCACTCTCGTCCTGCCCCTTACTGCATACCCCAGCCGGGCGAATGTGCTACATTGATGTAGGGCTTTCGGGCTCACGTGGGTTTGCGCCCTATACCCTGCAGTACCGCTGTGTACATACAGTACGAATATGTTGTGATATTTAGAAATATAAAAAATGTCAATATAGTGTCCATAATATTTGCTATTTTTGTTATTCAAAGAACTGTTTATTTGTTAAAAAAAAACTCATGGCGATAGCTGGATTTGAACACCAGCCCTCAGCCTTATAAGTCAGCCACTTTAGCCATCACGACACAGATGCAATGACGTAGCAAGCACTGAAACACCCGTACACATATCAATAGAAAATCTTATACTACTGTTTGTGCTATAGTACATGAATATAATTATATCGTTATTTCTTTAGATACGCGATTCCATATTATATTCCCTATGAATCAAATTCTAAAAGTATGCTTTTGTTTACTCCGATAACGAGCGTATTCGCAGAAAAGGTGGTACAGGTTTGTACTACGAAGTTTGAATGGCTGCATCTGTAGGAGCCAGGGTACCAACCATTGATTAAGTAGCTCTCAGAAGGTGCCCAGGAGAAATTCAAGGAGAGAGAGGAGGTCTGTATTCATCTAAAAAGGTTCTGGGTCATTGAGCTCTCCTAAACACCTTTTATTTGGTACAAAGAATGATTTCATTCCCAATATGATTTTTTTCAATATCACATTTCATTAGGTGGTGGAATTATACATAAATATACAATTTCAGTATGCATATGGTAATATAGTTTTCTTATCTCTTTCTTTTTCATTAAATTCTCTGCCAAAAACCTATAATATAAATCTTTACTTTTCAATACATTCAGAGACAGCCCATCCTTCTCCAGGTGATATCCAGATGTTGTTTTGTATATATCATTCTTTAAAGTAAAAGAAAAAAAATATTATGCCACTGTTCATGCAGCAAGCATTTCTCTGAAGTTCAGGAAAAGAGAGAGAAACTCCAAATTATCCCTTATTTCCAACTTTAGGGAAATACACAATCCACACACCCACACAGAACACTTTTCACCATTAAAGCAACATCAAACACCTGAGAAATTAGAAACACCTGTCAGCCAGTTGTCCCAATACTTTTGTTACAGATTTAGCGCTTTTCTGGAGACTCCACTCAAAGCACTTTACAGGTAACGGGGACTCCCCTCCACCACCACCAATGTGCAGCATCCACCTGGATGATGCGACGGCAGCCATAGCGCGCCAGAACGCTCACCACACATCAGCTATCAGTGGGGAGGAGAGCAGAGTAATGAAGCCAATTCATAGATGGGGATTATTAGGAGGCCATGATTGGTAAGGTCCAATGGGAAATTTGGTCAGGAGGCTGAAGTTACACCCCTACTCTTTTCGAGAAGAGCCTTGGGATTTTTTTAATGACCGCAGAGAGTCAGGACCTCGGTTTTATGTCTCATCCGAAGGACAGCACCTGTTTACAGTATAGTGTCCCTGTCACTATAGTGGGGCATTAGGACTCACATGGACTGCACGGTGAGCGCCCCCTACTGGCCCCACTAACCTCTTCTAGCAGCAACCTTAGTTTTTCTCAGGTCTCCCATCCAGGTACTGACCAGGCTCACGCCTGCTGAACTTCAGTGGGTTGCCAGTTGTGAGTTGCAGAGTGATATGGCTGCTGGCTGATAGTCATTGTAGAATGACTGATGCAATATGTTAGATTTGCATCAGATGTAACACTTTATGTTTACACTGAAACGTTCTAATTTAAACTTTTCTAATCACAAAATCTTTTTGCCCATGTTTGTAGTGTAAGCAATGTGGGGTTTAAGTTTACTATAAAAATAAAAAAGTACTTGATGACTTGACGAGAATCAATCAAACATAACAATTCACAGTCTCACACACACATTCTAAATATACAATCTACAATGTATTGATATAACACTAAATCATGGATAATGAAGGATTGGATTTTATGTTTTGTATGACAACTGTAACCAGAGAATTAAAAAACTGCTTTTATCCAGCAAGTTTCGATTAAAACATGTTTTTGTGACATTTGATAAAAATAAAATGCAGACAACTGACACAGATTAATTATATGATCAACAAGCTACGTATCATTTGATGAAAACAGAGGAACAGGCTTTAGATTGTTATAAATAGCCTAATGAACTTTAAATAATAGACAGGCAAAGGTTTACACCTGGTTGTAGGATGAGGTAATTTGTCAATTTACCCAGCAAAAGGAAGTGGCTACTAAGATGCGGTTTTGGAACAATTGTTTGTCACAGACTATAAAAAAGACCTGTCAGAAAAGCTCCGTCCTGCTGCTGCGCCTCAACGTCAGTACTGAAATAAAGGCCTGATGATTGCTTCACCTCTGTAGCCTGGACTCTGTTTCCTTTTCCCAGTCTCCTGAAGAGGGTTGACCTCACTTGGTCACCTTCAATAACAAACAACAAACGCAATAAAATATATTTGTGAAATGACCTGCTATGATACCAAAGGCTGATCATTCACTCAGGGATCAGATCACAAATCACATAAAATAACAAAATAATAATAATATAACATAAGATCATGATCAGAAAGATCAGAGTTAATAAGTGCAGAGTTAAAACACATTGACTATAATGTGTTACAATGTGGTCTGTCTCATAGGTTTATCCATCTCATATCACTTAAACACATTCATATTCTCAGATAGAAGTAAATGGGTGGGTACTAGAATTATACCTGATAGCATCACAACCAATCTCCAACTTGTGAAATTTTGCCTTTAAAATGGTCATCCAACTCATTTTCATTGGCTAACTCACTGGCTCCTCTTATCTCTTCAACTAAACAGGCAATCCGACTTTTCTAACCACATGACTGCAAGCAGTTTTTTTAGTCAGGACTTAAACTTTTCTCCAAGATGGCTGGCTAAGAGAGTGAGTCAGTAAAGTGCACAATTCTATCCAATATATTCTTTATGCAACAGAAGAAACCTTGTGTTTGTGAACCCACTGTTACTATCACCTGATCAACAAAATAAGACAGTTGGACTCTTTTTATGTTGACATACTGAAAATCCAAGTACTATATATTCAGAACTAAAACTGAACAAGTTCTCCCCAACTGTCTAACTTGTGGCTGGACCCCAAGAAGACAAACTTTGCACAGACCGTTTTAAGACGGAAGTTCAAGTTACACTTACTTCAGGTAAAGCTGCCAAGCAATGTGAGGCAAAGCTCTCCATTTTTTCCTCTCTCTGCACCTGGAATACTCCTCGCATAGATCGAGAAGCTGCAAGTCGGACCATGGACCATGGACCAACCCCAATCTGTGTCTTACCAGCGGGAATTTTTAACTCATCAAGGAACAGTGACCAACAAATTATTTGAGTATAAACGTCTTTATACACATTATAATTCTTGAGAGTTGAACTATTATTTCAAACATGTTTGATGCTTAATTCACGATAGTAAATGCATATGTAGTTATGTCGAAGAATATAAAAGTCATGTAATTATATCAGAGAACTTAGAGAACCTACAAGCTATACTGTAACACATTGTAGAGGATGCATATTTTAACTCTGTAGTTATTAATTCTGATCTTTGTAATCCCTGAAAAGACAATCAGCGTTCATATCACAGGAGATTGTTTTAAAAAAATACATTTTTTTCTTTTGTTTATGATACATGTTTTGGTTTTAAAACAATCAACCATATATTGTATATTTATAATCCATGTGTGAGATTGTAAATTATTGTTAGATTAGTTCCTAAATGTTATCAAGTACTCTTTCAATTTACTGTACTTTTTTACTGTACTGTACATTTACTGTACAGATTACTGTAATCAATGCTCTCTGATCGTTACAGTAAATTTAAACCACACTTCACCTACAGTGTATTTATTCTAAAATCATGTGAACTACTACTATTTTACAAAGACAAAAGCCTCTCCTTAAATTTGTAGCTTATTCAGGCAATTTTGTGCACCTACGCATAAATGAATTCAAGTGTGCCAGGTTTGCAAAGGGTTTGAATACTTGCTCAATCATGATTTCTTTTGATTTTTGCTTAAAATGTGTGAAATAGATTGTGTATATATCAAAGAACAATCAGTCCTTCAAAGTGTCATAACTAAAAGTTTTAAAAGTACTAAAATGTAGAAAATGTCACCAAGGGTCAGAATACTTTTTCAAGGTTCTTTATTCACATTATAATTCTCAATAGTTGAACTGTTATTCCAAACATGTTTGATGTTTAGTTCACAATAGTAAAATGCATTAGGTTTGATTTGTGATGTTCTGAAAATGAATTCCCTTAAACAGCATTCATTGTAGCTGTGTTTAATTCATGGAGGTTAATCATCATCACACTCATTGTCTGTTTAGGTAACATTAAGTGTCCAGTTATAATAATTGATTCTGATTCTGAAGCACTTTCTTCTTAAGAGTGTGTTATGGTAATTCTACTGTTTGAGATGTACTGTGAACCTGTGTACTATAATATTTTTATAACCCATATTAAATACATTTTCTCAGTACACACTGAGTTTAATACTATTTCATACTATGAAATGATGAAAGTATGAATGTTCACATTTCTTTTTTCATTATTTTCTCAAAAAAGGTTGGAGAATGTTTTTTCTCATTTGTTGTTTTCCATAGTGTTATTGTAAACTGTGATAAGTCATTTTATTTCTAAAATAATCTGAATTGTTTAATACATGCACTGAGACCTGATGCATGAAAATTTGGCAACTTGAATGTCTATGTAAAGATACAGTTTGTTTATAATGATCTCCTATTACTCTCAAGTCAAATTTCGTGTTTAAAAAGAAAATTAAAATCAAAACAAATTTGATGGCTTTCAAATGAGAAAATGTTGATTCATGTAAATGTAATAATTAGTGTTGTCTTTTGAGATTTGGAGATAGCTGAATTTAAAAGGAAAGCAATATGTGCTGGAACTACTACTAACTACTGTATGTGTGTTAAAGAGTAGACTATTGTTCTTTAATGGATAAATCCTTGGGATTACTTAGATCTTTTTATAAAATGAAAATATAAGCAACCTAATTTACAAACAATAGTAGGTCTTGTAAGGCTAGATCTGTAGTCAATGTTTTCTTACTTCATAAATGTCAGAGTTCTATATATTAGTGGAAGACCACAGGTGAATGTTTTCGTCTCACATCTTCTGCCACAGAATGAGACAGACATTCATAGACTGTATGGAAAGCCCAATTGAAAAACTCAAGATTTGGGAACATCATACAGATTTTTTCTAAAAATGAGTTAGAATGAAAATTGAAAATTGTAGAACAGAATTTCTAACTTTCTAAGCACAACAAGCAGGCTTTTAATAATGAAGCTTTTTTTCAGCCATCATGTCTGACATCCAGTCCCCAGGAGATAAAGTTCAGGTGCTCTGCCACAAATCTAGCAACAACATCATTAGGGAAGTAGCTGAGTGGTTATATTTTTATGTTATTTGCAATAAAAGTGATTGCCTTCTATATTTTGCTTCCACTTAATAAACTATGTAAATGATGAGTAAATATTGCCAGCTTCCTGGCAATACTTTTCAATCTTAAAAAAAACAGGTAATGCCAGAGTCATAAATCATTTCAGAAATATGCAAAGTGAGCAGAATTCAAATGAGCCTTTGTCTGAAGGAAAATGTTTTGTGTTTCGTCATTAATAACAGAACATACAGTTTTATGATTTAGGACAGGTGAGATTTCAGATTTGAGCCACTTTCTCTTCCTCATCATCTGAGAATTTGTATTTAATAACTGTAATTTCCTGTGAAACGTGGGACCAAAAGTGCTGCTTGTTGAATAGAAGTGCCCTGATACTATAGATGCTTCCAGATTTTTTAGAAAATTGTTTTCTAGATCGACAGTATAACTCTGATTAAACAACACTCCAGTCTCATCACCAGTAGCTTCTTATGTGCGCTTCTTAGCACATATTGTATAGACACACACATACAGTATATAGTATATAATAGTACAATGAAGGGGCGGGGTCATTAACAGAAGGTACTCTGGGATGCAAGATGTTTTCTGGAGGTGTGTAGGAAAGAGTAAAGCCCAGAGGACTGTTTTCAAAATGTCAGCAATATACCCAAGCTGAAAGAGGGATACAAAACAAGAAGAATAACAATAGTTTTGGCTCTCCTCCCTGAGCAAATGAACGTTTCTTGTGATCAGCCTATTTTAGTTGTAGGAGAACACTGATGGTAAAAATCTTAGGTTTCCAACTAAGATGATTTTATTTTTGGGGTGCAGTTCACCTGCTCATCTGACAGAAAGGGTTAATTAGTGTCAGAGATCTGACAAAGCTAGATTTTCTCATTTTTCTCACAATTTTGTTAAGCTAGTCACACACTGCTACTGTCATTTGATGTGTTTATAGCCCAAGAGACTCGACAATATGAGGTATGTATTTGTGCTTTTAACAATCGTTAATTTAAGAAAAACAACCAGAATGTTGGAAAAGATAATTGCCCTTTCTTTTGATATGATGGACAATATACCATGTTGTAAAAATGGAGACAATGCACAAATCTAGCAGCTGAATACATGGAGAAACTCCCATAAATTCTTCTATATAATTGTTTGCATATACTAACGTGAAGTTATACCTCTTTAATCACAAACTGTACCCTCACACATGATGTTAAAAAGTCCATTTGCATTTAATTTGCAAGTATAAAACATCTCACAAAACACATTTTTTTAAATTATTTTTACACACAGCAGGCTATGCCTTTTTAAAGCTGCTATATTATTCACTACTTTTTCTTTCTCACATCATATGGTGTCTTAAGTGAAAGTCAAACCCAGTTTTAATTAGATAGTATTGTTACATTGGAATTATATTCTGGAGCTTTCTCCTGCATTTATTTTATCAAGATATGTTTTCATGCTGTAAGTAATTGTTAGAAAAACCAAGGAACAATAATTAAAATTTAACCCTTTTAGAATACCTTATAATATCAATTTCTCTCATTTAGGTTAGAAAGAGAGGACAATTCAGAATGAATAAAGCTTTAATTTACCACACAATATGGGGGGGGGGGGATAGGTCACTCTAAATGTTACAATTATGACATACAGATGCAGCCATTCAAAGTGCGTGGCACAGACACGTACCGGAGGTAATTGGCTACGGCCTCGTGTATCGTGACGCGCGATGACGCAAAATACCGCGGTACGTGATTGGTTGACCGACAGGGGCACTCATGGTGCATTGGTCGGTCGTAGAAAGATTTAAATGTCTTTACTGTGCCCGTTTTAGTATTGAATATTTATATGGAATTTTACCACTGAAGGGAAATCTTAGTAGCTGAGCATAAAAAGAATAGGAGCATACTGTAACGCGTGTGAAGGCCATAAACGATATTAATTTTGGAACATAAACATACAGTATATGGCTGGTCTCGGTACTTTAAAGAAAACATACACACCAGTATTCCATTTCTCCCTAAACATTTTAAGCATCGAAGTCTTTAACTAACGTGATACCGGAGTCAACAAGCATACTTTTAGAATTTGATTAAAAGGGAATATAATATGGAATCGCCTATCTAAAGAAATTAATAACGACATAATTATATTCATGTACCGCAACACAAGAATAGTACACACTGTACATTGTCTGTTGATAATGTTTCTGTAGGGCTTTTTCAACACTCCTCATGTGACGTTGCCAGTGGCGCTGTGGGTTAGCTTCCTAACTCACACATCACATGTTGGGTGTTCGAATCCAGCTGGAGCCGTGACTTTTTTTTTAACAAACATTTCTTTGAAAAAATAAAACGTTTCCCTGGCTCAGAGATTAAATAAAACTACACTCTCACCAAACAAATTTATATTTCTAAATATCGCAACATGATCGAATTTAAGTCATTTTAATAGCAATGAATAGTCACCTATGCGTTACAATATAAACATTTATATTGATTTAAATCGTGTTTAAATCGCCTTTATTTAAAACCCATAAATAAAGCTGATACTGTTTAGACTTTTAATTATTTAAAACTGTATTACAGCAGCACAATGCACAATGCAACGTAAATCGCTATCTTTGTCTTCTGCGTAATAATGTTCACCTCTCTGTCCAGCAAATTAACAAAAGTAATAATAATGAACTTTATTGTATATGGTGCCTTTAAAGGTGGCTCCTCAAAGCGCTTTACAGGATAAAAACAATAACAACAATACTGTTAGGCTGGGCAAACGATTTTTATTTTTTTTTAAAAAGAAATACAAAATGAGATACAATGATGTGTTCCGGCTTAGACATTAGCGAAGAGCATAACGAAGGTCATAAAGGTCATAAACAATATTAATTTTGGAACATCAACATATTATGTAAACTGTATGTTGCTGTTATTGGTATTTTAAAGAAAAAATACTGTAAAATCCTGGGTTCGGTACAATGTTTCTGGCATTCATGTGAAGGACAACAGAGCTTTCACTGGCCGATTATCAAACTTTATTGGTAAAACAAAAACAAAAACAAAAACTATCCGACCAAGCCAGAAGAAGACAAAAAGAATAACAGACACAGCGCGAGCCTGCATTCTCTCGTCAGCCACCACACTTTTCCCTGGGTCAGAGATTAAATAAAACTTCACTCGCACCAAACAAATTACCACACATTGAACACTGAACATGTTAACCCAAATATGTCTCACAATACTTTTATGGTACATTACTTTGCTAAAATGTATTTAAAAATAAAAACGATTACAAACGCCAGCAGAGAGAGAGACACACACACAGTTCTTCATTGTCAAAAAGTAATTGTTTTTTACTTTGTCAGCACCCAGACAAACGAAAATGCATTATTAATGAAATGCTTTTATTCATTCTTAATCGAACTCACAAGTTGTCATCTGCTGTTTAAGCTCTGTGAGACTAGACTCACACATGGCTAGACTTGACTATTTAACCATGAGATTATGTTTATGTTTATTAATCTTCCTTGTTATGCACTGAGAATGATAAGCACCCCAAACACGAGGGCGGCGTAGCGGTCGGCTCTGGCTTTCCCATCTATACCGATGCACTGCAAGTACAACCCCCCCTCTCTGCGGGAGTGCTGGCTGTGACGAATTAAACAGGTTTCACAGGTATTTTCAAAGTAGAAGGGGGCACGATTTCCAGCGAAAGACACCTCCCCCCCTCCAAAACCCAGTAAGTACAGTTACTTTTTGACAGAGGGCAAAAAACTCTCTCTCTTGCTCGCCCACCCCCCTCTCTCTCTGTCGTTTGCCCTCCCCCCTGTGTATTGTCTGTTTAGGGCAAGTGAGAGAGAGGGGGGGGGGGGGGGGCGAGATAATGTGAATCGAAACCTGTTTTTCTAGTTTTTAAACTCGTGAGATGTGTAAGCAGGAACACATCATTATATCTTACATATGAAAAATACATAATATAGCTCCCAAACAAACGCAAATGTGTTTTTAATAAAATGCTTTTATTCACTCATAATCTGACAATTTCAGGAAGACTAAGGAAGGACTAAGGAAATTGTCATCTGTTGATGAAGCTCTGTGAGCTCGGTGACTTTGAGACCACTTGTTATCCCAAGTTGTTTGAATCGCCACAATTCAAATAGAGAAAAAAAGAGCTGACTGACAAGATTTAAGATGTGGCTGTCAATGTTGGATTAAAAAGAACACGTTGCCCGACGTTAGTTGCATTGCTTGAAAAATAATTTTATTTCGAGAGACTGGATAAGTAATTCAAGTGTTTTTTTAACTTCCTGAAAAACAAGTAATAATTTAACAATATGTGCAAAAGTTTTATGATATGTCGCTGTTGTGAATGTCTGTGGAGTGTATTTTATTTGCCTGTCCTGGCTGTGCTCTCTCGCTCGCCCTCCCCCCCTCCCTCAATTCAATTCAATTCAATTCAAGGTGCTTTATTAGCATGACAGATGGGTAAAATCAGTGTTGGGTATTTACTTTGTAATCTGTGGTCCTTTTAACTGTTTTTACATCCACTGTATTGCTTTGAGATGCCACTTTTAAAGGTGATATATAAAATCAAGGCTTTAACTTGCTTTAACTCCACAAGTCTTAGTTCTTGTGTCTGTCCTATCCGAGCCCGAAAGTATTACAATATGTATCTTTATAGCAGGTGGTGTACTTCTTTTTAGTATAGATTACACTTTTCTAAAATGTATTTAAAAAATAAAAACGATTACAATCTAATCTTTCCACGTTTGATCCCAAGATCCCAAGAAAAATAAATCTAAACGGTGAGAAAGCTATGCTGAAAGTTTATTAAGATACTTAGAAGACAAAGATATCAATTTATGTTGCATTTGTCTGATTGTGAATAAAAAAACACATATATTTAAACACGCGTTTGCGATTTAAATCAAAACGCGATTTAAATCAATATAAATGTTTATATTGTAACGCATAGGTGACTATTCCTTGTTATTAAAATGACTTAAATTCAATCATGTTGTGATATTTAGAAATATAAATTTGTTTGGTGCGAGTGAAGTTTTATTTAATCTCTGAGCCAGGGAAACGTTTTATTTTTTCAAAGAAATGTTTGTTAAAAAAAAAAGGCATGGCTCCAGCTGGATTCGAACACCCAACGTGTGATGGGTGAGTCAGGAAGCTAACCCACAGCGCCACTGGCAAGGTCACATGAGGAGTGTTGAAAAAGCCCTACAGAAACATTATCAACAGACAATATACAGCGTGTACTATTCTTGCGTTGCAGTACATGAATATAATTATATCATTATTAATTTCTTTAGATACGTGATTCCATATTATATTCCCTTTTAATCAAATTCTAAAAGTATGCTTGTTGACTCCGGTATCGCGTTAGTTAAAGACTTCGATGCTTAAAATGTTTAGGGAGAAATGGAATACTGGTGTGTATTTTTTCTTTAAAATACCGAGAATAGCCATATACTGTATGTTTATGTTCCAAAATTAATATCGTTTATGGCCTTCACACGCGTTACAGTATGCTCCTATTCTTTTTATGCTCAGCTACTAAGATTTCCCTTCAGTGGTAAAGTTCCATATAAATATTCAATACTTAAACGGGCACAGTAAAGACATTAAATATACATATACATACTGTATACAGTACAGTTTGCATACAGTAATGTTTATGTTCCTAAATCAATCTCTTTTATGAGCATGTGAAAGGCATGGTGAATCGGAGATTCTCAAAAATTACTGTACTTTGCATGATTGGAAACAAATGCGTGATTGCGCAATGCTGTGGTGTTACTTTTACAAAGATGGTAAATGAAAAAAAGAATGTGGACAAGGGCAATACTTTGAGTTTACAGCTTGTCCAAGGTCATTTATTATTAATACTATTAGTAATATCTTCGTTAAAGACTTTGATGGCGAAAGCTCAAACATGAGAGGTTAAGCTTTATTAGCTCCATCTTGCAGAAATTCCGGATACTATTATTTTACTTGCGGTACCACGTGGTATTATGAGGTACTATACGAGAATTTACGCTAACTCGCGGTAGGCTGCGTCAAGCGCACTGCAAAATAATGCGGTATCGCCCGCTTGTTTTGAATGGCTGCATCTGTAGTTCACTGTAAATGTTACAATTATGACATTCAGTTCTATAGTATATACAGCATATATATTAAGTATTTATGAAGGGGAATATTAACTTTTTTCCCTGTTAAATGGAAGAGGTACTAACAGTTTCCTGAGACATGTTATCTGGGAGATGTTCACATATCTAGTGGTTTCCTGTGCCTCCTGGGACCCTGCCAAGATATGGGTGGAGTTCTGTTACCCAACTGATGTAATTCAGGTTTACAAATTACATGGTTTTCATCACACAAAGTGACTTAAAACAAAACTCTACAAAACTCTATTCATTCAAACAAAGAATTAGAATGATAAATCAGAAAACATGGTTACATTTTAAGGAATGCTTTACCTAAAATAAATCTATAGTATAAAGTATAAATATTAAAGTGACTATAGAGGTGTCTCAGAATCTAAGAGACAGTGGTCCAACACCCAGCTAGTGTACATCTCCCTTTGCATATATATTAATTGTGTAAGTCACTATGGCTACTGTTCAATTATTAAGTTTGCAGATGATGTTGCCTTGACTGGACTTTTGAATGAAAAACATTTGCAGACAAGAGATAAATCTTTTTTTCCTAATTGGTGTCAGGATATTTAGCTGTTTTTTAAAAACAAACAAAAAAACAAGGGAAATGATAATTGATTTTAGAAAGAAACATTCTATTCCTATAAACCATGTAACTGTTAATGGAACTGGAATTGAAAAAGTAAATGAATATAAATACCTTGGCACTATTATCGATTGTAAATTGACTTGGATTGCCAATATGCAGGCAAGGTATCTGAAAGAACAACAAAGGTTGTATTTTTAAGGAAGTTAAGGATTTTAATGTAGAAAGCACAATGCTGACACTTTTTTATTTAAAAAAAATATTCAGAGAATTCTAAACTTTTGTATTTAGAACTGGAGGATGCCTTATCCTTTAAGAACCAAAATAAGTTGAACGAAGTTATCAGGAGTGGAGACAAGATTACAGGCGCATCCTTGAACTCAGTAACATGTTTAACATAATGAGATCCACTCTTTTTAGAATATACTGTCCTACCTTCTGAGAGGAGGTACCAGATCCCCTGTACAAAGAATAAGACAACATTTAGTTCATTTATACATAAAAGCATTCCATTTTTAAACAATGAAAAATTGTTTGCAGCTATGGATCTTATCTTATTTTTGTTGTTGTTTTAAGACCTAAATTACTGTTTTTCAGTCTTATGGTATTAGAAGAGTTCTGATTGAGCAATGCTGTTGAATGTTGTTTTGTATCATGGTATTTTACTCTTGTTGTATTGAATTACTGTCTTATATGTTATATGTTTATGAGCTCTTGGTGTGCAAGAGAAATTGCCTTAGGGACAATAAAAGGTTAATTCAGTTCAAATTACATAATCCACCCCATAGAAGCTCACTAATTTGCTTTTTAGCAAGTCTGATAAGGGTGAATGAATCAATCATGTCATTGTTCATGGTTCATGTGTTATCAGTATTTTGGTATAAAGTAGGCTGTTTTGTGTTTCCATTTCAGTAACTTTGCAATAGTTTTTTGATTAACTAAAATATATATTAATGTATAATAATTTAATTTAAAAGGAATAAACTTAAATAATTACAATGCATAAAATTACAAAACATAAGACATGATCAATATTGACCTACTGCTACTATAAATAACAACAGAACATAAAATAAGTGATGCATGGGCTTTTGTACAATTCACAAACATTTAAAACAATATTCATTATCTTTGAGTTTTGACTCAACTCAAAGCTTTCCATAGGGATTATTGGTTGGAGTTAGTTTGACTAGACATCCTGTGAAAAATTTCTAGCTCTGCAGGGAAGGATTCCTTTTCTAAATCAGTCCCTGTGAGGCCACCTGCTGCTATCTGCCCAACACCAAAGCATGCTTTATGTTCTTAAATGGAGTTCTTTTTAGAGTGTTTGAAGTTATAGGTTACACCATTTATATTGTATGACTGTATAAATAAATGCTGAATGTTTCAGAGAGGGTTCATAAATTACTCTTGTAGCTCTAGTTTATGTCACAATCTATTTCAAAATAAGGTATGATAAACAATATAAAAATTAAAATGTAACTAAAAGATATAAAACTTAGATGTCATGTCTTTATGCTTCAGGGGAATATCTTCCATTCACCCTTGTCTAACCTTATGGAAACAGAAAACAATGTAATTATTTTCAAATTTTCTAACTGCATTTACTTTCGAACAAGTAACTGTAATCATTTAATTAAAACTCGGGAATCATTATACAGTATGTATGTTAAATTAATTTTAGGTCCATAAATTAACATTGCTTTTAATTGGCTGTAAATCAAAATTATATTTTTTTAATGGTACTGTACAGTCACATAAGTGATTTACAGAAGTGATCTCACCTCCCTCTGAAATCTAGACAGTATAGAACTATAGTAACAAGGCCTATTACTTCACTTAAGTGTCATTAAAGTTTTCTAAAAATCTTTGTGCACCTTGACCAAACAACTGGTGCCCCTCTCTAAATGCAGGGGAATGTAACTAAAAAGGCCCCTCTTTGTGATCTCAGCCACACAATGACTTAGTGGTCCTTGTGTGTTGGAATGTAAAGGAGGTGAGTTTGTCTTCCGGATAATGATCCTCCCCATGACAGTGAAGATCTAAATTCCCATGATGGGTGTCCATTGCTGGTCCATTGCTCCTAGATATCTAGGAGAGAGTCATAGGAACTTCTGGACATGATTTTAAAAGTCACAGGGCATAGTCAATCACCTAAAGGAAGATCTACCAATAAGTGATCTGTAGGGGGGTACCAAAACTATACCTGATAGCATCAATACCTATGACCAACTTTTGGCCGGTTAACCACTGGCTTCCAATTTCTCTCCATCTAAACTGGCATCTGTCTTTTTCAATCACGTGACTGCAAGAGAGAATGAGCCAGTAAAATACAAAACTCTGCCCGAGATATTCTACCTGAAACGGAAGAAATCTTGTGGTGGCAAACCCACTGTTATTTTCTCCTGATCAGTGAAATTAAACAGTTGGACGCTTTCTTTTTGTCAACATCCAGAATATCAGAGCATATTCTGAACAAAAGCTATAGCCAGAACAAACTAAGTTAACGTGTCTAACTTGTGGCCAGACCTCAAGAAAACAAACTGTGCATGGACGGTTTTAAAGACCAAAGTCAGCAAGGTGCTGCTTCGGAAAAGTTGCCTGCTCCCCAGTTCAAGGCAAAGCTCTCGGGACCTTCCCAGCACAGAGAAGCTGCCACTGACAAACACAGCCTAATTCTTTTTACCAGTGCAAAACTCATCAATGGTGTTTAGACAATTGATTTTTTAGTATGAAAATGTCATTACTTACATAATTCTTGAGAGAACTATCATTACAAATGCAAGTTTAATGTTTAGTTCACTATTTAGTCGTGAACTCGTGGATCACTGACTACCTGACTGGCAGACCACAGTCTGTGAGACTTCAGAACTGTGTGTCTGAACAGGTAGTGAGTAACACAGGGGCTCCTCAGGGGACAGTTCTTTCTCCATTCCTCTTCACCCTCTATACTTCGGACTTTAAGTACAACTCAAAGTTATGCCACCTGCAGAAGTTCTCAGATGACTCTGCAATTGTGGGATGTATCAAGGGTGGGCAGGAGGAGGAGTACAGAGGACTGGTCAGCAGCTTTGTGGAGTGGTGTGGGGAGAACCACTTGGAACTGAATGTAACAAAGACAAAGGAACAGGTGGTAGACTTCAGGAGAAAAAAGGTCAAACCTACTCCTGTCTACATCCATGGGAGTGGCGTGGAGATGGTGGGCTCGTACAAGTACCTGGGAGTCCACATCGACGATAGACTGGAATGGTCTAAGAACATCGAGGCCATTTACAAGAAGGGTCAGAGCCGACTTTACTTCTTGAGGAGGCTCAGGTCCTTCAATATATGTAGTAAGATGCTACATATGTTCTATCAGTCGGTGGTAGCGAGCGCCTTTTTCTATGCAGTGGTATGCTGGGGCCCTGGGATTAGAGCAGTGGATTCAAAAAGGCTGAACAAGCTCATCAGGAGAGCAAGCTCTGTCATTGGGTCTGACCTGGACCCCTTGGAGGTAGTGGCTGAGAGGAGAATGGTGTCCAAACAAGAGGCTATCATGGACAACATCTCCCATCCCCTCTATGACAGGCTTGTAGAAATGAAGAGCACGTTCAGCAATAGACTGATTCATCCACGGTGTGACAGGGAACACTACAGGAGGTCATTCTTGCCTTCTGCCATAAGACTGTACAACGCATCCACCTTGCGTCTGGGCAGAGGCAACATTGACAGTGACCTGTTTCTGGACTAAACACATCTACACATCTACTGCTACATGTGCTCTCTTTCTTTTCACATTCACAACCGTTTTTGTGCAATATATGCCAGGGACCCATGCAATACATTTATATTTATATTTATTTATATCTATATTACATCTATATTTATATTCATATGTGTTATATGATTTTTCTGCATACTGTTCTGTTCTAGTTTGTTCTTTGTGTGTCCGGACTGTGAGTAACTCTTTTAGTGCACCCCTCACTGTACTGATTGTATTGTATGTATTGTACTATTATTATTATTGTATCATTTGTCACACTGTGGCTGTGTTGTCTGTGTAAAGCTGCTGTTGCACTGCAATTTCCCTCACAGGATCAATAAAGTATCTATCTATCTAGTCATATGAGACTGATAGAACCTACTAGCTAAACTGTAATACCACATAGTTGATGAGTATTTTAACTCCAATGTTATTAACTCTGTTCTTTGTAATCCCTAAGTGAATGATCAACTTTTGTGTTCACAGCAGATCAGTGATTCTATTATGTCATTGTTTGTTACGCATGTTTGGTTGTATCTATAAATTGTTTTACTGTATATTTAGAATCTATCTGTGCCAGTATAAATTATTGTATGATTGTTTCCTAAAAGTCATCAAGTAAGCTCTGAATTTACTGTTACAAATTGGGATTTTGACAGCAAATTAAAACTCCCATCACCTACAAAGATGACCCAATTGTATGGTGTGGTTAAGTTGTATACTGTCTAGGGAGTGGTGTTGTGCGTCTTTGTAGCTCATGTGCAACCGGGACCCAGCACGGGCAGGAAGAGATGCAATCTTCCAAACATGATTTGTGTTCAACCCAGTGAGAATTAGGGCACATTCATTTTAAAGAAACATCAAAATGTAAATGTCAATATTTGGTTTATTTTTTCTTTAAATAATAATTGCATGGTATGTTTAACTCATTGAGCGCACCAAACTCTTTGTATGATCATCTGTGATGCTTTGCTGCATGTCACTCTGAGTTTGTGCTTTATCTTGGGCTGATTTAATATTTTTTTTTCCGCAACATGTAAAATGCATGCAAGACTGATTTGGCCACTCTATGATTTTTCAATATTTTTCTCCTAATGAATTCTTTGACTGCATTAGACATATATGATTTTGGCAAGGAGGCTCAATAAATATGGATATTTAAATCATCAATTCAAATCATCACAATAGTGAACTGGATCCAGAGGCAGCCATGCACTACACTTCAAAACGTTCTTGAAAGTACAAAGATAAAATCCAGAAGTGTATTGGTAAAACAGTTTTATGGACAAATGAGACTAAGTTCAACCATTTTCGAAGTGGTAAACAGGTTAAAATGTGGAGAAAGAAAAAAATTGCAGATGTTCAAAAAACTACTCACTCATGTTAAAAATGGAATGAAAACCATGTGTCTTTCAGTTGACACCAGATTCATGGTTCAAGGCAAGCATCCTCAGCTGCAAGGTATTCTCATATGACTAAATGTAGATAACTGGCTATGTAATATATCGTGCACATAAAACCAGTTAAAAATTCATGAGTCAGAATTTGCAGGTTCAGTGGTCAGTTGTGGTCAGCTATATCTATCATGTTTCATTACATTTGTGAACTGAGGAACATTAAAAACACAACAAATGTTCATTTGGTTCTACCAGTTTTGTTAGGAGGCCATGATAAGGGCCAACAGGAAATTTGGTCAGGATGCCGGGGTTACATCCCTACTCTTTTGAAAAACACCCTGGGATTTTTAATGACCACAGAAAGACAAAACCTCTGTTTTATGTCTCATCCGAAGGACGGTGCCTTTTTACAGTATAATGTCCCCGTCACTATACTGAGGCATTAGGACCTACATAGACTGCAGGGTGAGCATCCCCTGCTGGCCCCACTAACACCTCTTCTAGCAGCAACCTTAGTTTTTCCCAGAAGTTCTCCCATCCAGGTACTAACCAGCTCACACCTGCTTAGCTTCAGTGTATAATATAATATTATGTAGCCATTACATTAACAGAAAATGTCCAAAGGTTTCTATGATCATTTTATTTTGTGAAAAACAGACCTGGAGATCATGTTGTATTTATGGTTTCTTTTAGACTGAAATTGAGTGGTAATCCATACAGAAGACACATTCAGCTTTCTTATATCTAAATAAAGCCAAATCATAGCAATCATTAGGTAATCTCGCATATGTATTATTTTTTGATATTCTGATGATTTTGTGTGTAATGATCATGTCACAATACATAAGAAGATGGGTCAGTGTTCTGTTAATAGCGGATCATAAAACAGTGCAGTGCAAAAAATGCCCAAGCATATAGAGAGGCAAGAAGTACAACTCAAATAACTCTGATTTGATTATTTTTTGGATTCCACTTTTGGATTCCACTTTTTTGGATTCCAAAATCTTTTTGGAATCTTTTTTGGATTCCACTATGTATTAGAGTTTCTTTGGTAAATGATCTTCTGCTATTTAGTGAAGTGAGATTAATAATTGGGTACGATATTCAGAGTAGTAGATGATGCACACATGTTTCTTCTCTACTTACAATCTCAAATAAACAACACAACTTTTTAAATTAACTGATTTAACATTTGAATTATTTAAATGAGCAATCTTGTATTTCTGACCAAACCTTCAACTGTTATTGCTAAATTGTCCTTAGGATGTCATAAAAGATTAACAATTACATTACTTTAGCACATTTTTCCACAATATCCAGCAACACATAAAGCATGTCCAATTACTGAACCATGTTATGAATATTTACCATTTCGTGACTTTTACATTTTTTATGCAAAATTTATTTTGGTCACTAAATCATTCTTTTACGAGTTTATTCGTCTTGTCCATTACAACATTATGGTGAGATGTTCATAAGAAAGTCTGTATACAGCATTGTAAAGCACCCATAATCTGAAGTGTTGCCCTGATTTATCATGATTTATATTAAACATGTCTTGTTGTATGACTCAACTTAGGCAATTTGTTATTGTCAAGATACTTTATATTCACAACATAAGATTTAACTGAGTGCTTTAAAATGCTAAGATGAATTACATTTTTTTATTTTGTGAAGAAAATGGCTGGAGAAGCAAATGAGCCTTTTGACTTTTGACTTTTTTATTCTGTTCATTATACTCCAGTCTCAGCAGTGTCCTCAATGTACATTATTTTTTGTCTTTTGCTGTTGTTATTACAAGATATATAGAGAAGAATATAAATATGTAATATTTATATTCGAATTTAAAATATATTTGAAATGTTGAAAGTTGAAATGTACAGTATATTTGCCCTTACATGACATCATCTTTTTAATGTAGTTTTATTAGTTTTATTTAGTTTCTACTTTAAAGTGATGCATGTAAGAAAGGTTAGATTGGAAGATCTATATTACTAAATTTGATTGTAATTTTGTTTGTCTACCTGTTCACAAAAGACAGAAAGATTAAAATATTTCATCTGTGAAACTGGAATGGGAAGCCTTTTATCTTCGCCTTTTCTATGTTTTCCGTTCATAAAAATTCATTAACATTATCAGGTTTTTCAACTGACACATTTTTTGTTTCTTTATGTTAGAAAGGATAGACAGCAGGATAACTGCTAGTTGTTGCAGCAAAATGAAAGAGCTTAAATTCATAATGCCACTGGGCCCTTTCCATTTATAAGGATTATGCTTTTGGAGCACTCTGAACAATTTTCATGTTGAATAATGGGGCTTTAAATTAAAATGAGGTCACCTGTCCAATCACCATTATTGTACAACTGGTTTAAAATAACATTTTACTCCTTAGTGCCTATCCTCAAGATCAATTAAAATAATAAAACTCCACTTGCTCATGCAAAAACAAGAAAACAATAGAAGCTGATTTATATTTCTGGGCCTATGAATCTGTCTTTACCATTGTAACATTGTTAAAATATGTCTGTTTCTAAATAGGAATATAGCTAAATACAAAAATGGGAAAATGTTCTCAAATATAATTCAGAGAATTGCTTACACCACAATGATTTTTACCACCTTCATGCTGAGATAATATATTTTTTTAATATAGCCATAACAGACATTAAAACTTACTCTTTGACATTTGACATTAATAGTAATCATAATATCTTATATTAAGCTAGACTCTATATCTTCGGTAACCTGTTGTTATTGTAAAATAATACTCACAAGTCTCAAAAAGTTGAGTTTAAATCTAACATATTCTCTTTGGCAACTGTTATATTTAAACATATGGGTGGGTAGCTGCGTCAGCATGCATAGGCTGCAAAGGAACAAGTAATAGGTTTATACCATGCTGAAAAGAAAAGAAAGAAAACACAACTGTAACGCATACGGCCACCATTGCAAGTTGTTCGAGCCGGCTTACCAGCACGGTGACATCACCGCCCTTCCCTGTGAATAGCAGGGACCGCAGCCGTCGGGCTGACAGGAGATTTCCCTTTAGCTCAAGTGGCTGGGTCCCTGTTGAGTGACGCTGGAGACCCGGGTTTGAGTCCCCGACGGTGGGGGGCCGACCTGACGTGGCAGCGGTGAGGGCGCATACCCACGTGAACCCCAGAGAGTTACACAACGTTTCCATGGCCAAAACATTGTGTTTTCTTTCTTTTCTTTTCGGCATGGAATAAACCTATTACTTGTTCCTATTTAAACATAGATTCACTATAATTAACAATAACTATTTCCTGAATTGTATTCTGTTCAGCTTATAGCAACATCATTATCAGCATCATCAACCTCAAACCAAATTGTATATACTGTAGATGATGACTTGGTCCCAGGGCTGGAGAAGGGAAACGATTGCTAGAGTTATTTGAGTTGTACTTCTTGCATCTCAATATGCTTGAGTCTAAGATCCAACCTACAACATTAAAATCTAGATTAAAATTTGAGAGTAATTTCTCCATTTACAAGTATCATTGAATGGTGTTAAAGAATGCTGAGAAATTTATAAAATAAAATAAAGCCTGGCATGGGATCTTCTAGATGTACATAAAAGAGATTCAGTAATATGAGTGTAGCATCTTCGACTCCTCTTTAGGCCTGTAGATAAATTGCATAAGATCCATTAGGTGCTCTACTTGGTAGAGCACATGTGTTTTAACAAATTACTTCATAAGTAAAGAGGTCAATGCCACTGTTTTGAAATTATGTAATTTCTTAGGGGATTTGTGTTTTACCCCAGGTATTATTGTTTCTTGTTTTCAAATTTTGGATACTTTCTGCTGATTCAGTTATTTTGAAAATATAACTACATATAGTATTGAGTTTCTCAGCACATGACCTCAGTATCTGCCCTCTGGAGTCACCTGGTCCAAGACTTTTCTTGACATTTTGAACCATTCTGAAAATGTTTGAAGCACATTATGTATCAGATTCATATGGAAGCCCGTTTCTGCCAGGGAGTAAAAAAAAACGTGCTATGGTATCTAGCAATTGCGACTTAGTATCTCAGAATTCTGACTTTATATCTCGCAATTGCAACTTTATATCTCAGAATTGTGACTTAGAAACTCAGAATTCTGACTTTATATCTCACAGTTGCGACATTTTATCTCACATTTGCGACTTTGAAATAGCCCACATTTCATTGTCTGTCCTTTTGTTATTGTAACGTATTCGGATTCTAGGGCTTGTGCACTCGCCACTCCCACCCTAGTTCGTGCCTCACTGCATTGGCTCGAACCCAGGTCTTGCCAGCTTGCCAGCTGCCAGGGACTGTTATTGGGCAGCGGAGCACTTTTAGCAACAGACTGCTCCAGCTACGGTGTTCAAGGGAACGTTTCTGCAGGTCTTTCCTCCCGGCGGCTGTCAAGGTGTATAACACTGCCCTAGGCTAGGACTGTTAGCCTTTCGTTTGCTCGTCTATGGACAGTATGTTCTTCATTGTACTTTTTTTTGGACACTCAATCTGTATATACCTATGCACATTGTGCACATATTTTATTGTTTTTACAGTGACTATGAGCATATTTTGCACACACCTATATATTTATTTATTTATTTTATATTTATTTTGTATTACTGTACTTATTTTAATTTTTCGTCTATTCTGATGTCTGTTTTTTTTTTGCTTGTCTTGGGCTGGACTGCTGTAACACATCAATTTCCCTTCGGGATCAATAAAGTCTTATCTATCTTATAGTTTAATTTTGCCTGTCTAATTTCTGCTTGAACTTCAGGTCTGGTTTCTGGTCTCTTAACAGACTCATTACCCTTTTCATTACCCAACGTACTTGTGGCATAGTAGGCTCTTTTGTTGTACAGTAGATTTTACACCTCCTTTGGTGCTGACTATGAATTGCAAAAAAAACAACAACTAAGCAATCGCATAGAACATATATTTAAAGACAATTGCTTAATTATAATAGTTACACATGAAAGACTTCTTCAAAACAGCATGTACAAGAATATTATTTCACACTTTCATTTTGTAAATAAAAATCCATTCTGGAGCACTTAGAGAAAACTTATGCAAAACATGGGGAGAATATACAAACTGCACACAGATAGCACCCCAGGTCTAGAATTGAACCCAGGGTCCCAGCTCTGTGAAGCAGCGATGCTTGCAGGAGATCCAAATTTCTTAAAACCGACAGCTTTATATACTGTAAGACAATTCTGAAGTATATGCATTGTTTGTACAGTATATAGTGTGTATGTAAATTGTAATATATACTGTAGTAAAGTGTAATTTTAATTTTAGAAATGTTAAAAATCTAAAAATGTGTTCAGATAATTTTGAGCAAAAATTAAAACAAAACATTTTTACGTTGCTGTTCAAAGAGTATTGTTAATTATTTCTAGGACTTAGACTTAGTGTGATATGACATACATTATTTTGTAATGTTTAATGATATTAATGTTTTCAATTCATGAATTACAAGTATATAATATGTTTCACATTCATGCATGAATAAAACTTCTTATACACTTTATCAACTTTATTAAATTTATGGGGAAAAGAGTATAGTCTACATTCTTATTCATATAGAAAGAAAAAAACAGCAATAGAGGACGATGTTTATGTAATTTCTTCATACTGTGCAGAAATTTTGTTTGAAAAATCCACAGTCCACCCTAACCTAACCTTTATCTCAGCCTGCTGAATTGAAAAGCTGGATTTTAGATTGACCAAGTGTATTATCAGTGCTTTTTTTATTAAGTTTCTAATTCCTATCTAAACAATAAATAGCCTACCAATTATTTTTGAAAAGAAGATTGCACTTCATCTGGAAGCCAATTTACTGTCTGTGTTTCAAAGATGCCCTCAGCATTCACAATGGCATGCCAATATATTCTTCAATTCACAGATAGCTTTCACTGATTGAAGAAAATAAGCTCAGTGACTTGAAAGCAGAAATATTGAATATATTTCACAAATATAACTAAAGCTAGGACAATAGTAAATTGTACATTTAAAAAAAGTCAATTAAAATTATTATTAAAAAAATTATGTTTCCACCTGCATCTTTCCTACACCTTCTGTAATGATGTCCTACTTTTCTGTTTTGTCACCTTACAGTGGAAGAATTAATTACAATACCAAGCTAGTGGCTGACAAGGAGCATGCTATTCTGTAAGTTATACTATGGTTTGAATTGTTTATATATACTGTGCGTATATATAGTGGTTTTGTAGGGTTTTTGTTCCTGTTATGCAAGATCAGAAGCAATCAGGATTGGTCTATAATAATAATAATAATAATAATAATAAAAAAATGTGTCTTTATTTAAATTCTAATGTAAAACAGTGAGGAAAAAATTAGTCTTACCATCCATCTAGCTCTTTTCTAAGTCACATTATCCAATACAGGGTTGCAGGGGAGCAAAAAACTATCCCAGCAAGCAATGAGCAAAAAGCGTTATACACCCTGGACAGGACACTAGTCCATCACAGCACACACACAGACACACACATGCATACACTCACACTTGGGACAGTTTTCCCTGAATCCACTTAACATACAGTATCAGCATATCTTTGGATTGTGGGAGGAAATCCACACGAAAAAAGGGGGAGATCATACAAATTTAAGTCCGAAAGGAACAAAGGAATTGAGCCCAAGGCCACAGTTCCACTCTGGAAAGCATACTGTATGTGGATGCAGAAATACGGTCACACAAATAGTTCAGTCAAATCTATATTGCTTCTGACGTGTGCATTTGCTCACAAAACGTTTTTTACACACCTGCTCATCTACAATGGTTTGTATCTTCAAAAGCATAACCTGTTTCCTTGTTCTTTGCACAAAAAACAAGCTCAACTTCTTTGCCATCTTTCTTTGTATATGTCAACAATATAGCATGAATTCAAAAAAAGTGTATAAACAAACAAAATATTAAATAATTATATAATTCATTATATTGTAATAAGTCAAATTATATTTTACTTCCATTATATTACTGTCACATAATTTATTAAAAACAATACTCATCCTGTGCACTGTCAGTAGATGAAATGGCATTCTAGATTTGATACATGCAGTATTTGTGATGTCTTTGTATAAAGGACTGCTACAGGCTCTTTGTACAATCCAAGTTTAAAACAAGTTTAAAATTGATTCTTGAAATAACATTGACAATGAAAACAAATAGGATCTTAGATGTGGTTGTTTACCTGGCCCATGACCAATATCAACTGGTCATCCACTTCAACCAAAAGGTTTCAAATGACAGCAGAAGGAAACTAATTGCAATTGGGCAATTCACCATATGATATAGTGATGGTAAAGAAATAACATATTTACATAGTACAATTCAGCTATTTTGTTTGATTCTAAAGTCTACCTAATGCATAAATACACGTACAAATGGGCTTGAAGCACAATAAAAGGAAGCAGAGACTCAAATTAGATTAGATTATTCTTTATTGCCACACAACAATAGTTGGTGGAATGTGCTATCGGAACAGCAAGAACACAGATGAGACATACATACAAAAGAAGACAGACAAACATCGTTACCTAAATATGCAAACAACTTTTCGTGTAGCAGCATAAAATATACAACGGATTTCAGAGTTCAACGTGAATTCAAAGTTTGTATGGCAGTGGGAGAGAAGCTGAGGTTGAAGCGGGCAGTCCTTGAGAGAAAGGATTTGAAATGCTTTCCAGAAGGGAGAAGCTGAAAGATTATGAGCTGGGTGAGAGGGGTCTGAGATGATTTTCTTGGCACGATTGGAGGTGCGGCTTGAGTAGAGAGATGGGATAGAAAGGAGTTCACAGCCAACACTTTTTGCAGCTTTGGACACAATCCTTTCCAGTTTGCCTTTTGAGTAGTTATCCAAGCTCCCATACCAGACTGTAATAGAGGTTGTCAGAACACTTTGTATTATAGCTGTGTATAATTGAAGGAGGAGTTGCCGGTTCACTCTGTGTTTTTTGAGTTACCTAAGAAAAAATATCCTCTGCTGTGCTTTCTTGACTATGTGGTCAGTGTTGGTACTCCATTTAAGATCACTGTTTTTATATGTACCCAGAAATTTAAAGGAGTTTGTGGTCTCTATAGGAAAATCATTAATGAAAATTGGAAGTTTTGTGTTCTGAATGTGTTGGGAGTTGATGATGATTTCCCTGGTTTTAGAAGCATTGAGTAGAAGGTTGTTGTCCAAACACCAGGCTGTTCCCAAGTCAATTTGTTTTCGATAACAAGTCTCATCATTATTCAAGATGAGGCCAACAATGATAGTGTCATCTGCATATTTGAAAATCTTGACAAAGTCATCCCAAGATGTGAGGTGGTTTCTGAAAAGGGAAAAAAGCCATGGAGATAGGACACAGCCTTGGGGAGCACCTGTGCTGAGAATCAGTTGGCAAGATATCCTGTTATTCACCTTGACAGTCTGTTGGCTATGTGTTAAAAAAGTCCATGCTGTGCTGAAATCTTTGAGGCATAAAAGGAGTGGCATATTGGTATCAGATTCACAGAAAAATCCAATCGAAAATGTGGCTCTATTAGCCATTAACTGCACATTACAGTAATACTCTACAACACTGTGATAATGTTTTCTTTATAATACAAAACTATTTCTATAATATATGCTGTTGTTTTGTTGTCCACTCAAAATTAAATTGGTAAAGCACAATATGAAATTACTGCATTTTTTCCACATATAAAAAATAGTTCATATATAATTTGTAGCACTACTGAGAATGGAATAAAATCATGATTTAAATTTGTTTACTGTATTGGTTAAACCTTACAGACTGAGGGAGCCTGGCCATGACTACTGGGATGTTAGAGGTCAACAAGGGATGAGAGAGGGAAGTTCTGAAAGGGTGAATAGCAGGATTTGAAGACAGTGAAGAAGTGAAATGCACAAGCAGGTAAGCCTATAATGTAATATTTATACTTAGGTAAAAGGAAGTGGGTTTTTCTTCCTGAAACCTAAAACATTATATTAGTTTATAAAGTTTAACAAGAGTTTAACAAGTCATGTTAAAGCATGATAAGGCTGTTGGAACCTCCCAAAAATGAGTTGGACACTGAGGAAAATGAGATGAATTCTGAAGATTAAATCAAAATATGAACATAAATATAGTTAGTATATCAAACAAAGAAAAGAGAATATGAAAGGTGTGAAAGTTTAGTAACATTTCTGAACTAATAATTGAGAGTGAAGAGTTTGAGGTTTAATGTTCTGAAGAATATTCTTTTGAGGGAGGGTAACTTGACTATAACTTCTGAACAAGGAGGAATAAGCATGTAAATATCTAAGAGTGTCCATCTGCTCAGTATGTTTTTGTATAGGAAGGTAAGGTTCAATATGTCTGTAAAATAGCACAATTGATTATACTGATTAAAAATGAGTATCATTAAGTTCTGTCATTTATTTTTTGGAATGATGGGATGACTTTCCAAGTTTTTTCTTTTTGTATTAACTGTAGTTTTCCAAAACAGATTTCAAAGTGTGTATTCTTTCTTAAGACATAGACAGTATTGCCATGGAATGTTTTTTATACTTAGATTTTCTCTTTTAAACTTTCACTATTGCTTGAAGAGAATTGGAAACAAATTTTGCTAGGAAGCAAAAGCTTTGAAAATCAGTTTCTGTGTTCTGGAGCCTTAGTCTCAAAGTGCTGGTTTCACATTTGTTCCAATTTACTGAGAGTGTTAAAAATTGCATTTCAGTGTTCTCTGATGACAGTATCCTTTCTGTGTCCTTTACTTTTGTCTCTTTTAATGTTTTGTAGGCATAGAATGAATTTGAGGACAAAAGATAGGTGTCTTGAAAAACTATGTACTACTGTACTTCCATTTTATCTTTCTTTGAAACTGCAAAGGTTAATAAACAATCCAAACTCTCAAACACAGCTTCTTTGTACAATAGCCTCCTGTCATATTCCCTATTTGACTTTGAGTCTAAATGTTTGCTTTCTGTAGACAATTATTACTATTTTTATTTCCTGTCTTTGTGAATTGGTACTTTTGTTGGTGTATTGTTAGTTGCAATAATAGAGCTGTTGGTGGCAAGGCATATAAAAGGTTTTAGCACCCTGACGTGCTGCATTAGAGAAAGGTCTATCTAGGAGCTTTTGATAATCATAGGTTGTTAAATGTGCCAAGTTAAGGGGAGGTCTGCTGCTTATTAAAAAGTTGAGAGACTTTCAGTGACTTTGTGCAGCTGGTGAATGAATAGGTGAATACAGAGAGAGATTTAAACATTTGATGGGTGATTAAAAGCTGGTTTGAAATCCAGGGCACTCTCTCTCTCTACCTTGTGGATCACTAAAAATGCAAATCCCACAGAGTTTTAAGATTCTGGGATAGTCCCTGCTCTGTGTTAAAATAAAAGGTTGGAGTTCTAATGAAATATTAAATTTGAACAGAATAAATGAAAATCTGGTAAAAAGGAAAGAATAAAAGAAGTCATTGGAGATGTAAAGGATAGGCTAAATTCTAGAGTTAATTCCTTAGTGGAAACCTGTGACTGTATTTAGGGAGAATGAAATATTCATGATTTTACATTTCCTATATTAAACAAGAGCAGTAGTATTCCCTGCCTGGACATCATGAAAAATATTTTCAGTTTATATTCTTGGCTTTAATCCAGCATGTGTGAAAAGCATAGATAAACACCTTTCATTAGGTTATTCACCTTCTTCAGGAATTGAATGAGACTGAATAGGAACACCAACTATTAACCTACTGTAAATATGTAGATATGATAAAGATGGATTTGTAATTCTACCAAAACAAACTATAAAAACATAAAAGGTAGAAAACAGTTTCTAATAACTATAATTATATATTCATTTAAACTGTGAGAAGTTTATTCTACTGAGAAAAAGGTTGGAATGGCAGTCTAGAAAAGGTTTGTGTGTTCGTTTTTTGTTCCATTTAATTTCTTTGTAGTGGATAATTTATTTTTCATCACGGAATGATAGATACATGTCTATTTATAGTCACAGTTTCATAATTTAACATTTTGGTCAGAAGATACAAACACCAATTTTTATTCTGAATAATGCCTGACCATTTAATTATTTGTTTGGCTTTAAACTGCTTGGTTTGAGGGACAACTGCTTTGCCATATGGATGAGGGAGTAGGAACAAACCTACAATACAACAAGCTAAAAGCTACATTGGTGATAGTACAGGAGACGATAGAGGGATGTTAGTGTGATGAGTGTTGAGAAATAATTATCTAAAAAGTCCCTTTAGTCCATAAAACTGACTGAATGGAATTGTGGTTTGGTTTTCTCCTGAAGTTTTTTTTGTGAACCTCAATTACCCATTCATTTTTAAGGTGTTAATGTTAAAAATAAACTAAAAAGTATATTTCTTAAAGTTGTAATGAAAGCCTATTTGAAAATAAATGCACCAAAAATTAAAATTATAGTTTTACACATTCTTGTTCTTGACTTTATTGGTATAAATTGATTTATCATGCCTCACCTTAGCAGTGTGTAGCCTTGACTGAACACATTTTCTCACAATAAATTTTCCTGAATATGCGGTATGTGGCTTCTTTGGCTGTCCAAAGAAGCCTGGCTATGTTATGATAACAGATATACAGCACAATAATAATGAGCAAAATATTAAGGAGGAATATATATCTGTTAGACTTAAACTTTCTGTTCTACTTTGGAAAATCTTTTCAGTCTGACATCTAAACTTCTAAAGTATGGTGTACTAGTCATTAAATATAATGATTGGCATAATCAGGCTAAGATGAAGCTAGTGGGGTGAAAATTTCAAATGGAATTACAATCATAGGAACGAAGTAAGTACACGGGTTGACATGTCAGGAAAAAGTATATACTTTATATTCAGTAAATTTACTAACCTGTATTTTTCAATTATAAATGAAAGTTATTATGAAGAATGACAAATGTTCAGTTTAAGAAAGACATAAATAAGAATGAGACAATTTTTTTTTAATAATACATTTATTTTGTTGAATGCAAATTATTTATAAGCCACATGCTGTCATCAAGGATCAGGTTTAGGAAATAATAGTCTGACAGGGATAAAAATACAATTTATTTATTTATGTAGTAGTCGGCTCTCAGGTGTCTATAATTGCTGTGACATTTTACTTTCTTTATTTAAGCACTTTTTATCTGCTGTCCAGTTTAATTATTCTTTGTTTTTTTTTTAAATACTTTTTGTTTTTGGTGCCAAACAAGTAACTCACCTGGAATTATTGTAGACCAGGAGAAGTCAGTTTTAAGTGCTAATCCGTTGCTAATTGAAAGTATCCCTAAAATCTGTAGGATTCTGGATTTCCATGAATTGCACTGACTACTTCCGTTGCAGACTAAGTAAATAGACATTATTGAAACAATAGTCTGTCATATTGAATTATGCAAATGTTGATACTCTTGATTTAATTTAATTTGTAAAAAAAAAGTCATATGTTAATAATAGTTTCAGTAAAGCAATGTTTCAGTAGATATGAACTCATAATCATGGTCAAGGAATATTGTGAGAGATTTTATATTTGCATATCTTCGTGTTCATTTTACAAATATTTTTATATATGTTTAAGAACCTTTTTGTTTTGAATCTAAAGAATTCATCCATACAGTATATGCAACAAATGTTTTTAAGCAATGCAGTGCAACCCTGTAGCACTGTAGAATACAGAAGTCAAGGAACATTTTCAAAAAGAGGAGGACATTCTGTCCATCTTACTGATATGGTTTCTAGTAAATAATCATTTTGAAATTAATTTCATCCAGGAGTTTAAATTCATCCACACGGCTTGAGTATAATTTAAGAGTCACTCACAAATCTTTGGTGTACACAAGGGCATCCCAGTTTTATTCCTGAATTAATCTGTTATGAATATGTGTTGTGATTCCATATCCTCTTTCGTACTATAGCTGAACTTACTTTAGCATTCTTAATGTGTACCAATATCAAAATAATAAACACATGCATACAAAATGCATTAAATTAAATAAAAAGTACACAATTAAAATTTTAGCTGTTTTAGTAAGGTTTATGACAAAGAATCATCAAATTATTCCCCTTAAATTTTTCATAAACAGCCAAAAGATTTAACTGAATATAACCATTATTCCATGCATAGGTTATCTGTAGTATTGTTACAGTGTGTTTTTTCCTATATGTCTCTTTTATGTCTCTTTTCCCTAGTTATATTCCCATTTTTTAGAAATTATTTTTTTTGAATAACTTTAGTAACATGCAGTTTTTGTTTCCTTTAAGCAACATAAGGGAGCATGTTGAATTTCACTTTTGAAGATGGATCCAGTGCCAGTTTGTCTTGCCTTTTGTCAGTTTCATGGTCTGTGATTGGCAGAGCTGCAATAACACAGAGGAGGTTCTCCCTAAATCAGAACTGATGCATAACATTAATAATAAGAAGTGTTCTGTATTAGCTTTGTTGAGCCACTGATTTCATCCATCTGGTATTCTTTTGTGAAACTTGTAGAAGGTCTGTCTTTGCCTTTGTACATAAGCAGAGGCTTCCAGCCGCTCTGTCTTCCTTTTATCATCATAAGCAGCTTGCAGATGGTCTTCTTGTCCCTCTCTAGTCACACAGCTTCCTGTTCTTCCTTCTCTCTGAGTCCTTTTTCATCCATTTTTAACTAGCTGCAAACTGTTCACAATTATTGTTTTCTTTTTAAAAGTATTCCTTTGCAATTTCATTCATTTATTGTGTCCAAGGCAAAAAAATAATGTTATTTTGGTTATGATGCAACAATGCAAAACAGTTTTCTTGTTCATAGACAAATGTGTATGTTTCCATTTTTTGAAGTAGCTTGGAAATTAAAGTATCCCCCTTCTTGACACATTCCCTTTTTTATAAGATGACACAAAATCCATTTTGAATCATTAAGAGAATGAAAATACATAAAGTCATTGCTATTGGGCAGAACAGACAAGTTGGAATATTTTATTGAGTTCTTAGTGCAAACTTTACATTTTCCTACTAATATATTATACTTAATGATTAAAAACTAGTAACAATTAACACGGTGTTGAAATTTATAGTGGCAGTTACCAACTACGTATAAAGCTCGTAAAAAAAGGAATATACTAAATATAAATATATTCAGTTTGGAAGATATTTGTCATCGTCAGAAAGCAATTTCTGGCACAACAAATTCATGTCAATTTTAGACATAGTCAGTCTTGGAATCAAGAAAAAAACTTCTTATCACAACATGATAGAACACAACGTGTCCAATTAATAGAATGTGGCTGGTTGCAGCAAAACTAGCTATGAAAGATGAGATATTTTATACATTATATATTGCATTGGTTTTCTTCAATAAAAAGAAATGGATAAAAGAGTAAGGACACATTTTGCTATAATTATATTTGAGGTCCTGCTACTCCATATTTTGAGCCAAGGGATCTTCAATAGAAACCCACCTGCAGACTGTGTTCTGCTTCCATTTCCGGCTGGTTCATCACTTTGTTTAATAATACAATTAAGGCCATCCCTGCAGTGCTTGGCCCGCTAGGATGCTTCTAAGGGTTTTAATGAACTGTAAATAAATATGTCCATAAAAAGAGACTTGTCTGTGGTTTAACCTCTGAAATCAGGGTATGCAACACACCTTCTTAATGAGACACAGCAGTTTGTTTATCTTTGAAAGGCAATGGCTTGTGTTTTTTTGTTCAAGTCAAGAGAAGGCTTACAGTATTTAAATAACCCAACAGAGAGCTTGAATTCAGTACTGAAGCACTGGACCACAATTCCCATTAGACTTTGCAAAAATTAACAAGATAAGGTCAAAACACACTTTCCTAATTTTTGCAAAGTCTAATCAATCTTGCAGTTTCATGTACAGGATAAGAAGTAAAAGAAGAGTAAGCAGTATTTGATAATCTTTTAAACTGACCTATTTACTGATTACCAGATAATTGTTATTATTTTACAAGAGAATGCACTTGGCAAGCTGGACAGTATGCTTCTCAAAGCGCTTTACAGGATAACAACAACAATAACAACAACAATTTAGTCCTGGGAGGAAGAATATGATCAATATTAATAATAATAATAATAAACTTTATTTTATATAGCGCCGTTAAAGGTGGCTCCTCAAAGCGCTTTACAGGATAACAACCGATGAAACAACAGTGGTTGGGGGTTGAAAATACCTGTGAAACTGGTTTGTTTACAATGTACTGTAGACACAGAGTGTTACACCAACGCATTAGCATGTTAAAGCGATTCCATTGAGGAGCCGGGCGCGATAACTGTTTTGTTCCTTGATTTTCTGATCTACAAAGCCATTTGGCTGCAGCGAATGTGAATTCTGTCTGAAAAAATAAAAGTATTTTAGTCAAGATTCCCTTATAAAATTAACGTGAAACAAAACAAAAACTAAAAATAAGATACAATCTACAGACATTCACAACATAAACATATCTTAAAACATTAACATATATTGTTAAATTATTACCTTAAATATATACTTTAAGTTACTGAAACAGCCAGTTAATAAAATCATTGCAATTTTGTTCTTGTTTGGAGGTGGGGATATTCTGACAACAACTGATTTAAAGACCATCTGTCAAAGTACAATGAAATACAATATTACGGGGGTACCTTTAAAGCGGAGACGACAAAAATAAAGTTTATTATTAATTTGCTGGACAGAGAGGTGAACATTATTATGCAGAAGACAAAGATAACGATTTACGTTGCATTGCCAGATTGTGAATCAATAAAAATATTTAATTAAACACGGGTTTGCGATTTAAATGGAAATGGGGGTGATGGGAACTCTTAATCTAAATAAAAATAAAATAAATAAAACAGGTTTTGATAGTTAATAACCACTTTATGCACGAAACACGGGTGATTTTTCTTCCTCCTGATCAGTTTAGAAATCTGTGTACGCTGTAAGGTTTTTACTTTTAATTAAACTTTTGAAATACACGTTTCGAATAGAAAGAAATCCTCTTCCTGGTACAGTATGTATAGCAGACCAGCACATCTTTTTTCTCCAATCAGAGGGGTGTCAGATGGTGTCAGCCAATCACCATTCTGAAGCCCTACCGTAATCTCTGGTATAGGGAGACCCCAGAATTCTGTCCCATAGTTTAGATAGATGATAGATACTTTTATTGATCCCGTGAGGGAAATAAAGTAAATCATTTTCATTTTAGGAAATTATTAAACGCTCGGTTAAAAGCAAAGGAGATTGTCTGTTATAGTGGACATAAAAACAACAGTTTGCTGCGGCGTTATTGGAAACCCAAATTTAACAAAAAATCGCTGGCATTATATTCTAGAAGACATAGCCGGCGCCAGACCGGGAGAATGCCCACAGCGTAAAAGAAAATGCCTGATGAACTAGGGATTGGACAGTTTCCAAGTGCTTGTACAATCGATGGAAATGTTCAAATAAATGTGCAAAAGAAATAAACAAAATAATCATTTACTGTATTTCTTTATCATATTGGCTAGCTAATGTCCTCTCTTTGCTAGTTAGTGGCTGTGTTTCTGCGTTGGGTAGCAATGGGTGACTGTTCTCAGGCGGAAGATGTAAACAGCTTAATTTTCGTGTTAAATAATTTTTTTAAATTAAAATTCATTCCATACAGCAATCTCATATTTGGGTACCGTTTCATAAAACTTTCATGCTTAAAATGTTTAGGGAGAAATGGAAGACTGGTGTGTATTTTTTCTTTAAACTACCAAGACCAGCCATACACAGTACAGTTTACGTACATACAGTAATGTTTATGTTCCTAAATTAATATCGTTTATGACCTTCAGATGTGTTATGCTCCTCTTCTTTTTATGCTCAGCTACTAAAATTTCCCTTTAGTGGTAAAATTCCATATAAATATTCAATACTAAGCGGATTAAAACGTGCACAGTAAAGAGATTAAATGATTAAATCTTTTCACTACCGACCAATGCACCACGAGTGCCCCTATTGGTCATTTTGGCCAGCCAATCACTTACCGCGGTGGACTGCGGTGGCTTGTGGGTAGTTGCGTCCAGTACGGGTTTGTACCGTGCATTTTGAATGGCTGCATCTGTACTATGCAATATACAGTAGTGGCCACTTTCTTTTTTTTATCTGCATGAAACTTGCTTAACAAGGTTCAAATACATAGCTTGAATCTGGTCTTTTAGGGTCTTCCTCTTCTGCTTATTGTACACTGTGTTGTTACTCTGCCTCTTTTATGGTATGTCTGTGGACTGCTAATCAACTATGGTTTGCAATCATTTACCCATAATTTAAATAACATAAACCAAGGCAATTGTATGATTACTTTGATCACAAAATCTGGGACCCCTATGTATCAGTAAATATCTCCTTGCCTTGCAGCTGGAAATGTTTGACACAGGCCAAGTGTTACCCATTGTATCTAGATTCACTTCATAACAATATTATAATGTGTTTTTGGGGGACAGGTCTCAGATAAAAACTATATTTAATGTTTTATATATATATATTAACCTCTATGGCTGCTAGCTGCAAGGTTCAGGTGTTTGGACAGCTAAGGTACTGTATATGACTAAATAAACATCCCTCTAATTAAAATTGAATGTAATCTGAAAGGAATCTCATCTGAGTGAAGACGCTGTATGTTTGATAACTTCTGAGTCAGGAATATTTTAGAGTGCTGAATTCATAAACTAGCTTGCAGGAGATTTTCCTGGTACTTATGTATTATAGTATGCGTGGATTACAAGAGGTCAGAATAAAGAAAAAAAGAGAAACATAGGTTAGAAACAAAGATATAAAAGAGAGTGCCAGAATTCCTTATTCCTAATTCTGACAAAAGAATCAAGTCTTTGGACTTTCCGTCTCATACTAAAGAAAAGGAGTTGTATATGTCATAGCTGTAGATTTATATTTCTCCTGTTGAGGATTATTCATTTAATTAAATTTTGCTGACTTTCCCCCAAAAATAATTATATCCACTTATCCACTTAAAGTTATTAGGTTGCTTATTTTTACTGATCTAGTAGGGAAAATTGAATATAATATGATACTGGGCTGTAAAATCAATCCAATTGAAATATCATTTTGTGTTTTTATGTTTGGTCTATAGAGCTGTTTGATAAGGCTTTTAAAGCTATTTTATATGCATTTCTCCACCATCAAATTATTTCCACAAATGTGATGTTACTTTTTACTGTCTGACAAGAGAGTGTTTTATTCAGAATGATTTTTCTATTTTACTTTAATAAACTTTAGTGTACTCAAGTGGGTGTCAAGAATGATATTTAACTACTACATAATTTAACTTCAGCATTGTAGCGTAGTCTGAATTAACTTGTACAATTTATTGATTGTAAGAGTAAATTGCATGAGCTTTTTCTTGGCCATAAGGGATCAAATGGCGGAATAAGCAGTCTACACATGGTTTCAAAATACATAATCTACATTGATTTATACAGACAATGTGCATATTGAAACAACAAAAAGTTTTGACTGAGGGTTATCAAGAAACAAGGATATCAGAAATTGAAAGAGTTTTAAATATAAGGATTGCACATTCAGTATAGCAGCACTTACAACTGGAATCCATTAATCAGCACATTTATTGGTGCTTAGGTTTGCACAGTCGCAGTGATTCATTGGTAGTCATGCAGTGATTTGTTGTAGATTTTGTCCAAAATGTGAGGTATAGATAAGATTAAATTGCAACATAGGTCGAAGGTAAATGAGAAACACTAGGGCTATTGTTTAATCCAAACTGTTATTAGAATATGAATTCAAATATACATTTTGTAGATCACTTCAGTAACCACAAATTGGGAAACCCTGAGTAACAGAAATACATAAACTTAGCCTGTGAATAGTGGTTCCTCCAAGACAGACACCAGAAATAGCTTGCAGGGGTCAAAATGTGATTACACATCAGTATTTGTACAGTATAAACTGCAAGAAAAAGTAATACACCATTCAAGTGAAAAATGTAAAACTATTTTTTTCATTCTCAAAATACTTTAAAGATATCAACAGAGCACTATTTTCATTTACATGTAAACACAGATTTTTAAAACTTAAAAACAATTAGCACTACTAATCTAATTTAACTTGACTGCTTTCACATTACTTTTACAATTTCTGGATTTTGGGATGCTGTTATTTTAAATAACAATGCAACCGCATCTGTCTCAAGAACTACGTATCCAGCGTTGTACTTACGGTAAAACATCAGTAGTAAATGTGATTTTTGTAATGAATATATATCAGATAGCCATATCTAAAATACTTTGTTTGGTTCACTTTAAAATTTGTGACATCCTTTGTGACATTTCTGAATAACTGTATATAAATGTCATTAACACATTAATAATGTGATGTAAAAGAACAAAGTAAGTTATTGCATTAAATACCTTCTTGTAAACCACCAATGCTTGTGTGCAGAAAACAGTCTAACTGCTAAGCACCTCATGAGCACTTGTTAATGAGATGAGGATTACACCATGACTTTTTTAAATGCCACAGTAGCTTTAGAAGATTCCACTCTTTCTTTCAGTTCAATAGATTCTTTCCCATGGTGACTAGAAATGCCACAGAATTTCAGAACCTACTTCATTGAAATGTTGTTTCAATATCTTTTAATGATTGTGTCATCAAATGACTATGCAATACAGATATTTTATTACATTGCTTGAGATGAGCTTGAAAGAACTTCCATAAATCTAGTTTTCCTCATTTAAATGTCCATATATTAAGGAAGATTAGTGTCTTTTTATTTTTTGTGATGAGCAGACACCAAGATTGAATTTTAATTCTCAATAATGGTCATGCTTACACAGCAGCTCACATGAGCACTTCTAAACTTGTGTCTGATACTACCCAGAAATAAGAACAATAAGCCCAAAGTACTTCGGCCTCAATACTCAAAAGGGTAGCAAACCAGGTATTATCTAACATGCTTATTTATATTTTTGGCCTCTATAGTCAGGCTAGTTAGAGCAAGGAATCAGGTACCACCTAACATTCTCTCTGCTTTTCAGGGTTGCCAAAGATATGATGCCCAGGATGATACAGACAAGAAGTGGGGATATATGAGCGTAAAGGCATTAAAAAACAGCAACAATCATGACACTTTGACAATTATCACAAAATACAACATTTTGGTTCATTGGGTCTACCTTTACTTACTGTCGTCACAACGGGATTATCATGAACCTGTCACACTAAGCAGACTATACTGTATATTTAGAGTGATGCATGGTTTGAACTTGGTGGAAGAGGGGGTGGAGGGCCAAATCCATTGACAATCATATAGTTGTCTACCTTGACATGAAAATGAGAGTAATGACATGATGAATAATACCGCTGCTAAACCTAGCCATACAAGAGAAAGGCTATGTAAATACAGCATTGAGACACATAACTGTTCTAATTAGGTCTGACCCCATCGTGCATCAATAAAATACAGTTGATAGGTAACTTCACAAAGTCTTGTATATTAATGAGTTTTGTGCTGTCTGAATGCTCACACATCACACTTAGGGCAGCACAGTCAGAGAGAGCGGAATACCAAAACATTGAGCACAGCAAGGAAAATATTTAGACAATTCAAATACTTAAAGAAACAAGTCAAACATTTCAGTACAGGTCAGAGTTATTAGCTTGGACTTAGCAGATTCCCCAGCATTCTACAACATTGATCCTTTAGCTAGTATAGACAGAACCATCCATCCAGGACAGGGTCATTTGGTGATTTCTTTGTGTCCAGGACAGGGTCATGGAGAGACCTGGATCCTATCCAGTCAAGTCCAGGGCACAACATTGTGACAACATAGTATACAACAGTCACTGGTTCACTTAAATGTAACACATCTGTTTCCATTGTCATGGTACGCTTTCAACATATTGATAAGCTGTTACAATCCCACAATAGTTACGGCTAGGCGAAAGTGGGGAGCTGATTTTTTAAAACATTTTTTAAAGAAAATAAAAAATTAGAAACAATGGTATGTTCCTGTCTAACTTAAACATTGCATGACTTCAAATGCTTAAACTTTAAACAGTAGAACCTCAATGATATTCTCCATTGTATTAACAGTTACAACAGATACAAATCTTAACACAAATCCAAAACCTTTTAAAACAGACACTGTTAACTTTACTTCACACCTGCATGTCAAGATCACGGTGTGCCCAGCAGCTCTTTTGTTTGGATTACACCATGAATGACTCCCTGAGGCATACCATCCAAGGTTTCAAAATGTTAAAAAAATTAAACCTCTATCTGGATGAGAGAAACAGGTGCAGTATCTTTTGAGAAGTCATGTACTGATTGTAAAGAATCTGATTTTGGTAATCCTTAAAGAGCTAATTTTGCTTGAAGCATTTAAAATCTGTCTGCCTGACTGTATTTAAGTTTATTTAATTGAACTGTTTGTATCTATTTTCTAACCGCTTTATCCAGGACAGACAGCAATCTCACTTACACTATTTGGTTACATTTTTATGATTTTGACGGATTTCAGAATGCTTCGACTGATGCTTAAAAATGTAATATAATGTGTACTGTGGTAAAAGAGCTATTGAGCACAGAACATTGTTCTGCCTGTGAAAAGATTTGCATATGTAGTTTATTCCTATCTGTGTGGAAACAGGAAATACAGAGGGAGTTTCACAAATTAAAGAGAGGTCTGGAACACCCTGTCTCAAAAATAGGTGTATAATAAGAAATCAAAGGTTGTGAAAACGTCTGCCCTAAGCAGGTATTGAACTCGGTTCTCCTAAATAGCGCTCCTATTGACAAACCCACTATGTTACCAGGCTGCTTAGAAACACAGCTAAAATGAACAGCTTGTTTCAAAAGTAATCATGTGTGAATGAGTCAAATTAAAAATAAAAACGTATATAAAGAAAGTGGACTACAGTAATACTACCGGCTACATAAATAAATATATTTATATTGCTTTAAATTATCCTTAAATTAATATCGTTATTAATTTCTTTAGATGAGTAATTCCATATTATATTCCCTATTTAGAGGATTCTAAAAAGTACCAGTTTTTTACTGCAATAACGAGAGTATCCATAGAAAATTTTAAATGATATAGCTTTTTATAAAGTATATAAACTCAATATAGTCATAATGAGCACATCAAAACTTTTCCAAAAAAACACAATAAGTGACCGAGTGAAAGACTTTTATTAATAAAATATTTATGAAGAAAAGTGGAACACTGTTGTGTATGTTTTATTTAAACTACCACTACCAGCAATATATAGTATCATATATTTACGTATATTCCTAAATTAATATTGTTTATGACATTCAGAGACGTTATGCTTCTCTTACTTTTATACTCAGCTACAAAATTTCCCTTTAGTTGTAAAATCCCACATTAATATTCCATATTAAGCAGATTTAAACATGCATGGTAAAGAGATTAAATAAAGCAATTATTTCACTCACAACTAATGCACCACAAGTGCCACCTGTCGGTCATTTTGGCCAGCCAATCATGTACTGCGGTATAATTTCCTGCGGTACTGGGTTTTACCGCGCATTTTAAATGGCTGCATCTGTATAATACTGAACTATTTTTAGGTATTTGGTTATGTAAGAAACAAACCAAAAGTAATGCTCTAACTGGGCTATTAACCACCTGGGTGCAGTGCGCTTCATTGCAGTCCATGAGCATTCCATTGTCCATTACCACTATATGGACAATAAAAGTTAAAAAAAACAGATATCAAAATGTTTCCAAAACATCCACTTGTGATTTTAGCTGCTTAATTACATGATTCCATATTAATATTACTATCAAGTGATTTTAAATCAGTACAACTTTTTTACAATAACAGTAAGTGGTGATCTTTCTGTCGGTAGTTCTCCGGGGATCCTGTGCATAGCCATAAATTCTACGGGATACAGAGGCAAACAATCCAAAATCATAATCCAAAAGCAAGGTCGATAGGAGAAGCTAGAGATCAGTTAAACAGAAAGAACTGAGACAAACCAAGAAGACAATCCAAAAGGCGAAATCCAAGAGTCGAGATCAAAAGGGAAAAGTTAAGTCCAACAACAGGGAAATCCAACAAGAAAATAACACCTACTAGAAAACTCTAAAGGAGGCTTTTCAATAGTGAGCAAGGGTTGGTACGTGAGGGAACTTTAAATAGTGAAGGGAGAGGGACGTGGTTGGATAATTGGTTCAGGAGTGAGAATCTGTGGAATCTGGTGCCTGTGAGAATGTGATGGGTTCCGTTAGGAATGAGATCGTGAAACAGTGGGTCTGGGAATTTAATGGCATTTGTGATGGGGAGTACGGGGCATGACACTTACTACATATTCTACATATTCTTAGGAAAGGATCAAATATAACTTTTGATAAAGTACAGTATGTAAACTTTATAATGTCAGAACAAGCACATTAAAACAATAACCCACTGTAAGTCACCAAGTTAAAGACTTTGATGCAGAAAATATTTATGAAAAAGGTGGAATATTGTTGTGTACCTTTATACTGTATATTTAGCTACCACTACCATTTACTGTGTGTACAGTAGGTATGTATTACGTTATACTACTGTTTTTTATTTTCTGCTACCAAAATGTACCTTTGGATTTTCTCCTTGGATGTAAACCTAAAAGAGGCACATCACGTTCACGAGCTACAGTATAATAATAAACTATTTTTATATACCCAAATGAGCTATCTTGCTTTCATAGAATATACCTATTTTTTAATTAGTTTAATATGTAACATGCTGTAATTAACAGTTTAAAATGAATAAAAGTGTAAACAGCATACAATTTATATTATATAATTGGAAAAAGATTGTCCCTCAGCATTGACTAGGATTCAAAACCAGGCATTTTCTGGCAACAGCCCAAATGCTCGACATGCCACATTAAGCTTTCACTGCTCCACCTGGTGTTTTTACAAACACTGAACTGCAAAGTACTGCATCCGCCCCTGATTCTGAAAGGCTGGATCTGTACAGTGTTGTGAAAAAATATTTGCCCCAGTATTGGATCTTCAATCAAAAGCTAATATTAGATAAAAGAGACATTAAGAGAACAAATAACACAAAATTGTGTACTTATTTCATTTATTTATCAAAAGAAAGTAGTGCAATACATAATGCCCCATGTGAAAAAGTAATTGCCTTCTGGGACTCAGTAACTGATAACGCCAGCATTAGCAGCAATAACTGCAACCAGATATTTTCTAAAGTTGTTGATCAATTTCTCACACCACTGTGGATAAATTTTATCCCACTCCTTCATGCAGAACTGCTTTAACTCAGTGAAATGTGTGGGTTTTTAACAAAAAATTCCTTGATTCAGTTCCTGCCACAACATTTAGGTCTGAACTTTGACAAGGCCACTTTAAAGTTTTAAATTTCTTGTTCTTTAACTACTCTGAAGTAGACTTGCTTCTGTATTTCACATCATTTCACATCAGGCTTTAGCTTCAGCCTGAAATTCTCCTGTAGAATTCTATGATATAATGCAGTATCCATGGTTCCTTCTCCTAATTCAGCAAAGCATCCCCAAATCATGACACTACCACCACCATGTGTGACCATTAGTATGAGGTTCTCAATGTGGAATGCAGTGTTTTGATTTTACTACATATCACAGGGCCCATACAGTAGTTCCACATTTGACTCATATGTCCATAGAACATTGTTCCAGAACTCTTGAGGATCATGCAGGTGCATTTGGGCAAACTTGAGGTGAGCAGCCCTGATCTTCTTAGTGAGCAGTAGTTTTTCACCTTGCTACTCTGCCACAGATCCCATTTTTGCCCGGTTTCTTTCTGATTCTGGCGTGATGAACACTGACCTAAGCAGGGGTGAGACAGGCCTGCGGATGCCTAGGACGTTGTTCTAGGGTTCTTTGTGACTTCCTGGATAATTTTATGCCTTGTTCTTGGAGAGATTCTGGCAAGGTATCTGCTCCTGGGAAGATTCACTACTGTCTCCATTTGGACAATATGGCTCTGACTGTGCTTTGGTGGTGACACAGAACCTAAGAAATGGCTTTGTAACCATTTCCAGACTGACAGATATCAATATTTTTCTCCAGAGGTTTTCAGGCATTTCTTGTGATCGTGGCGTTATGTGCCTCTAACATCTGAGTGCTAATAATTTTTCTCTAACAGTAAGGGCTAGAATTAATCAGATTTTAAAAATAAAACAAGCCTGATCGTTAACCAAAGTATTCAAACAGCTGATCAATGCCAATCTTGTAAGCAGAGGAAAGCATAGAAATATGTTCTACAAACGTAAGTGACCAATTGTATTTAAATAAAAAAGTTATCTTCAGCAAATACCAAGGTAGGAGAATGTGCATGGTTTTGGAACACTGGCAATTTTGTGAGCAAAGGAAAGCGTTATAGATAACAGAAAAATATTTAAGTACTGTTCTAGGTTAATTTGAGAAAAATACACTGTGCGTCTTTGTTTCGTTCCCATACACATGAAACAAAAACTTCTGAGACAGACTCCTGAAATGGAAACGGGGAAAAATGCAAGCTTGCGGATTGCTTAAGTAGGTAAGCCCCACACTGTGAAGAATTTTGTTTACCACTGGCAAAAGAGCTGACACGTTATGTGTGGAGAAAAAGCTGCTAAACAGCTCGAGCAGCTGCCCCCTTCGAAAGACACAGTCACTCATAGAATTATTGATATGGCAGATGATGTCAAAAGTACGCTGACAGAGCACGTTAAGATAAGCAGATGCTTTTCACTGCAATTAGATGAGTCTATAAATGTTGTTGATTTGGCCAATTTGCTCGTGTACGTTAGATACAAGTTTGAGGGTATCTGGTATAGTTTGAGGTTTGAGTCTGTTCTGTAAGCCGCTACCAACAAGAACTACAGGAGAGCACATATTTCAGCTTCTGAATGTATTTAACGAAGAGAATGGCTTCGACTGGATAAAATGTGTCGGAGTTTGTACAGACAGTGCTAGAGAGATGACAAGCCGACACAGCGGTGTAGTTGTACGAATAAGGGTTGCTCCAGATATGAAGTAGATGCACTGCAGCATCCACCGCAAGGCCCTGGCTGTCAAGAAAATGCCTGAGGATTTAAAATCTGTTAGACTGTGAATTGTATCGAGGCTCGACCAATTAATTCAAATCTGCTTTGCTCGACTAAACAGGCTTACATCTCTTAATGAAATGGTGCTTTATTGTTTATTTTTAATTGTTGTTGTTCTTGTTCTCATTCTGTAAAGCGCTTTGAGATGCCAACTTTAAAGGTGCTATATCAAATAAAGTTTATTATTATAATCTTTATTATATGTGTATGTGAGTGTGTGTGCGTGCATGCTCATGTCGGTCATTGAGATTTTCTGTGGTTCCTATGAGAAGATGACTTGTAGATGGTACTTGGATGCTTTGGTTTGATCAGGGGTGGTACTTGGTCCAAAAAGTTTGAGAACCACTGATCTAAAGGACAAGGTTAACTCTACACTAGAATACAGATGCAGCCATTCAAAGTGCGCGGCACAGACACGTACCGGGGGTAATTGGCTACGGCTCTGCGCATCTTGACGCGCGATGACGCAAAATACCACGGTAGGTGATTGGTTGACCGACAGGGGCACTCGTGGTGTGTTGGTCGGTCATAGAAAGATTTAAATGTCTTTACTGTGCCCGTTTTAGTATTGAATATTTATATGGAATTTTATCACTGAAGGGAAATCTTAGTACAGATGCAGCCATTCAAAACGAGCAGGCGATACCGCATTATTTTGCGGTGCGCTTTACGCAGTCTACCGCGAGTTACCATAAATTCTCATATAGTACCTCAAGTAAAATAACAGTATCCGGAATTTCCGCAAGGTGGAGTTAATAAAGCTCAACCTCTCATGTTTGAGCTGTCGCCATCAAAGTCTTTAACGAAGATATTACTAATAGTATTAATAATGAATGACCTTGGACAAGCTGTAAACTCAAAGTATTGCCCTGGTCCACCTTCTTTTTTTCATTGACCGTCTTTGTAAAAGTAACACCACAGCATTTCGCAATCACGCATTTGTTTCCAATCATGCAAAGTACGGTCATTTTTGTGAATCTCCGATTCACCATGCCTTTCACATGCTCATAAAAGAGATTGATTTAGGAACATAAACATATTACTGTATGCAAACTGTACTGTATACAGTATGTATATGTATATTTAATGTCTTTACTGTGCCCGTTTTAGTATTGAATATTTATATGGAATTTTACCACTGAAGGGAAATCTTAGTAGCTGAGCATAAAAAGAATAGGAGCATACTGTAACGCGTGTGAAGACCATAAACGATATTAATTTTGGAACATAAACATACAGTATATGGCTGGTCTCGGTACTTTAAAGAAAAAATACACACCAGTATTCCATTTCTCCCTAAACATTTTAAGCATAGAAGTCTTTAACTAACGTGATACCGGAGTCAACAAGCATACTTTTAGAATTTGATTAAAAGGGAATATAATATGGAATTGTGTATCTAAAGAAATTAATAACGATATAATTATATTCATGTACCGCAACACAAGAATAGTACATGCTGTACATTGTCTGTTGGTAATGTTTCTGTAGGGCTTTTTCAACACTCCTCGTGTGACCTTGCCAGTGGCGCTGTGGGTTAGGTTCCCGACTCACACATCACACGTTGGGTGTTTGAATCCAGCTGGAGCCATGACTTTCTTTTTAACAAACATTTCTTTGAAAAAATAAAACGTTTCCCTGGCTCAGAGATTAAATAAAACCTCACTCGCACCAAACAAATTTATATTTCTAAATATCACAACATGATCGAATTTAAGTCATTTTAATAACAATGAATAGTCACCTAGGTGTTACAATATAAACATTTATATTGATTTAAATTGCGTTTTGATTTAAATCGCAAACGCGTGTTTAAATATATGTGTTTTTTGATTCACAATCAGACAAATGCAACATAAATTGATATCTTTGTCTTCTATCTTAACAAACTTTCAGCATAGCTTTCTCCCCGTTTAGATTTATTTTTCTTGGGATCTTGGGATCAAACGTGGAAAGATTAGATTGTAATCGTTTTTATTTTTTAAATACATTTTAGAAAAGTGTAATCTATACTAAAAAGCTGTACACCACCTGCTGTAAAGATACATATTGTAATACTTTCGGGTTCGGATAGGACGGACACAAGAACTCAGACTTGCGGAGTTAAAGCAAGTTAAAGCCTTGATTTTATATATCACCTTTAAATATATGTTTTTTTTTATTCACAATCAGACAAATGCAACATAAATTGATATCTCTGTCTTCTAAGTATCTTAATAAACTTTCAGCATAGCTTTCTCCCCGATTAGATTCAGTCTTAATTAAATTTTTAAAATACACGTTTCAATAGAAAGAAATCCTCTTCCTGGTATGTAGAACAGATCAGCAGGTCTTTTTTCCCCAATCAGAGGGGTTTCAGATGGTGTCAGCCAATCACCATTCTGAAGCCTTCCATAATCTCTGGTATAGGGACAACCCTGAATACTGGTCTTGGTACCGTATTTCACAGAAAAAATAAACACCAGTATTCCATTTCTCCCATGTCCTGTCACAGTGAAGTAGGAAGTGCACCTCTGTCTCTATTTCTCCCTGCTTGCTGGCAGTGGGAGCACAGCCTGTCCTCTCTGGGTAACCAAGTGTTTCACGCATGAAAAGTGGTTATTAACAATCGAAACCTGTTTTATTTATTTTATTTTTATTTAGATTAAGAGTTCCCGTCACCCTTATTTCCATTTAAATCGCAAACCCATGTTTAATTAAATGTCTTTATACACAGCTGTATGAGCTCCACCGGTCAGGACAGGAGGCTCTACTGTACACAGAGAGGGGCGGGAGGGGGGAACAAGCTGCCCAGCCGTGTGGTTGAAGCTGATACCCTGGATTCTCTCCAGTCACAGCTGTATGAGCTCCACCAGTCAAGACAGGAGGCTCTACTGTACACAGAGAGGGGCGGGAGGGGGGAACAAGCTGTCCAGCCATGTGGAATGCTACAGAACCCTAAACAGACAATACACAGGGGGGAGGGCAAGGGAGAGAGAGAGAGGGGGGGGTGGGCGAGCGAGAGAGAGAGTTTTTGCCCTCTGTCAAAAAACCCCAAATCACTCAGGGCAGAGACTCTGGGGGGATCATTGTGTGGTACAGAGTGGAGCTCAGTCACTCCATACAAGTAGTAAAGAGAGAAGAGTCAACAACTGATTTAAGGACGATCTGTCAAAGTGCAATTAAATACAATATTGTTGTTGTTGTTATTGTTGTTTTTATCCTGTAAAGCGTTTTGAGAAGCCACCTTTAAAGGGGCTATATAAAAGCGCTGATTCTTATGGAATGTGTTTTCTTTCTTCTTTTTTTCAGCATGGAATAAACCTATTACTTGATTCTTATGGATGCCCGGTTCTGCCGGGGATTCAAAAAAAATTTTTTTTTTTGAATCGCGTATCTAAGGAAATAGCAGTATAACCTTATTCATGCACAAACAGTGGCATGTTACGTTATTAATTTGGGTGTCTCCTCTTGCCAGAAAGCTCTAAATTGCATTTTGAGTGCGGTTTTTGACTTTTTTTAAATTGCAACCCATAAATAAAGCTGATACTGTTTAGACTTTTAATTATTTTAAACTGTATTACAGCAGCACAATGCACAATGCAACGTAAATTGCAAAAATGCACTTGGAATCTGTCCAAGCCCTACTTTGTCAGGCATTTTCTTTTACTGTAACGGACATAAAAACTCCCTTGCTTTTAACAGAGCATTTCATAATTTCTAACAACGAAAATTATTTAAACTGCAACACTTTTATCATTCAACGAGAGCTCAAAATATCACAAGGATCCTCAAGAGATCAACAAAGACAACAGAAAAAGAAATGTGTATAAGATACTGTCCATGGGAATCCAAGCTTTTTTATCTACGCTAAGTAGTCTTTAAAATTTCTTCATTACACAGTGAAGTCAAAATTCCAGGATGTGCCAATGTACGCTGGGCAAACGTTCCGAGGTAAAATTCTTCCAGCACGGGGGTACCTTTAAAGTGGAGACGACGGCACCGAAATTTTTTGGCATGCATAAAAAACAGCAATTCGGTCAGTAAGCCCTAATTGAATTAATAGCAAACATGGTTTACATAAAATACATTTTTCCAAGAAAGTTTAGACTTTGTCACTAATGAAACCACTAAATAAAGACATAAATATAGAAATCTTAACATTTTTAAAATACATGACTTTGCTAAAATGTATTTAAAAATAAAAACGATTACAAACGCCAGCGGAGAGAGAGTGCTTACTTTGTCAGCACCCAGACAAAAATACAATGCTTTTATTCATTCTTAATCAGATATTGAGAGTAAAGGGGGAGCGATAAAGCTGAAAGTGTGGAAAAAGATTCCCTTCCCCCCTTTCACTTTCACAGTTTAGAAGTCCCCTAGATAAAACATCAACTTTATTTAAACTCTATTAATGGTTTTTAATTACCGAACTCTTATGGAACATGCCACCAGCCATCTGCATGAAAAAGCACATTGTGCTGCTGTAATAGTTTAAAATAATTAAAAGTCTAAACAGTATCAGCTTATTTATGGGTTGTAATTTTAAAAAAAGTCCAAGACCGCACTCAAAATGCAATTTAGCGCTTTCTGGCAAGAGGAGACACCCAAATTAATAATGTAACATGCTACTGTTTGTGCATGAACATAGTTACTGTATACTGTTATTTCTTTAGATATGCGATTCCATGTTTTTTTTAATCCCTGGCGGGACCGGGAGTCCATAAGAATTGAGTAATAGGTTTCATTGCGCTTTGACAGATTGTCTTTAAATCAATTGTTGATTTAAAGTTTGACAGTAAATGTTTATATTGTAACGCACACTGTACAGCCTCTTTTTCTCTATAAAAATCTAAAAGATCGTTTCTGCAGCCTAAGAGGGAGGCGAATGCACTACAAAGGATTAGCATACTGTAGAGGAAAACAGTATAGGCATCGTTGATATGAGGACTTTTGAAACCAAATTTCCCAAATTTAATATGTGCTTTTCTATATTTATTATCAATTGATTGTCCATAATATTGCTATTCTTAGCAAGGAGCGCTTCACCCCGCCTGCTGTGGGAAGAGTTGGCTTATTCCTTCCCTGCCTCACCGAGGGCAGACCCTGCCAGGCCCTCGTCAACACCGGTTCGACCATCACCCTGCTGCGGCCTGGTGTCCTGCCGGGCACCGAGGCAGCCGGACCCCCAGGGCGCTCACCGTGCATTTTGGGGCTGCGAGGGTGAAACACCCCTTCTACCTTGCCCCAGTCCGTGAGGACTGTATCCTGGGGTTGGACTGGTTGCAGCAGGTGGGTGGTTGCAGCTGTGTCGATGAGGGCCTGGCAGGGTCTACCCTCGATGAGGTAGGGAAGAAATAAGCCCCGGCTGTGGCCAACACTTCCCACAGCAGCAGGCGGGGTGAAGCGCTCCTTCTCGTTTTCCGGAGTGGGGGTAGCGTAGCTCAAGGGCGGCCTTCCCCCCTTTAGGCCACCCCGCTCCCATTTCCCGACGGCCTCCGGAGTCCCCGGGGCTCCAGCGCCCGGCACTCCCGTGCGATGTGCCCCCTCTCCCCACAGCGGTGGCAGATGACCAGCCGTCGTCGCTCCCCCAGCATCGCCGCACTGGCCGTCTCCTCCTCCCCATCTGATTCCCCGTGCACCCCTCTGTTGGTGCCCACCGGTCTCCTCGAATACGGCATCAGCCTGCTCAGCTAGAGCCAGGGCCTGCTCCAAGAGGACCGGCGCGGCCAGCATCACGTGGCACTGCACCTCAGTCAGCGCCAGGGCCCAGAGGAACGCCTGGAGTGCTATCTCCCGGTGGGCCTCCTCCGGGAGAGTAGGGTAACCCTGGCGGGCTAAGTAGGCCACGTCTGCGGCTGTTACCTTTACTGTTACCTGGATACCTCTTTATTTAGAACTCACTCTTCCTCCTGCCTGTCTGGCTTCTTTTAATCCTTCTGTGCCCGGATTGCAGCGGGTAAGATATTTTTCCAAGAAAAAAAGAGAAATTAAAAAAAGAGAAATTTCACCAGAGCCTCTTCTCGTGTGTAATTTTTAGTTTAGAAGGATTCAAGCAGGATTTTAGATGAAAGGCAGCGACCTGAGCAGAAGACCCTCACACCTGAAGAAGGCTTGCGTTTTCTCTTCTTTTAAGCATGTGTACAATGCTGTAATACAATTTAAAATAATTAAAAGTTTAAACAGTATCAACTAAACTCCATTAATATAAGTATCGAGTGGTATTAAATAAATACAGCTTTTTAGTATAGATTACACTTTTCTAAAATGTATTTAAAAAATAAAAATGATTACAATCTAATCTTTCCACGTTTGATCCCAAAATCCCAAGAAAAATAAATCTAAACGGGGAGAAAGCTATGCTGAAAGTGTATTAAGATACTTAGAAGACAAAGATAACAATTTATGTTGCATTTGTCTGATTGTGAATCAAAAAATACATTTAATTAATTGCTCTCAGTGACAGCTGACAATCCTCCATACACTCAAGTGAAAAATTAGTAATGCCAATGTAAACGTCGTATTTACAATTTGTTGATAATAGAAATGTTAAGTTCTCTAAAGCTTTGTGAGGCAGCAAAAGGCAGCAAAAGATTCGAATACCCTATATTGTAATGAGCTGCTGAGCTGAGAATGGGTTATGTTCCTGCTGTCAGAGGGGGTGGAAAGTGCCCGCAGTCATTTAATTAGTATTACAATTCGCACTGATTCCCTTGCGAAGATATGGACATAAGAATATTCGTGCGTGGTCAAAAAATGGCATTTAAGCACTTAAAATTAATATGTTTAATAATAGTAAACTGTAACATGCTGTAACAAGATCGGCTAAACTGGGATCTATTGCTTACGCCTGAAATTGGAGCTGCTCGCCGCGCGGAGAATAGTGACTAATAAGTCTGTCTTTCTGTGGGGGGGAGGGAATCTGATCTGATCTGCAAACCTCCAACAGAGCTGTTCAACCGGTTTTTGTCGGGCACCTCAAGTGTCAGGTGTAAGCAATAAATATATTTAGCTGAAAAGCTGTATAACGCAAGACATTTCGTTACTCTAGGTTTTGTGAAAAAGCACAATGTGCTGCTGTAATACAGTTTAAAATAATTAAAAGTCTAAACAGTATCAGCTTATGTATGGGTTGTAATTTAAAAAAAGTCAAAAACCACACTCAAAATGCAATTTAGCACTTTCTGGCAAGAGGAGACACCCAAATTAATAATGTAACATGCTACTGTTTGTGCATGGATATAGTTATACTGCTATTTCCTTAGACACGCGATTCCATGTTTTATTTTGAATCCCCGGCGGAACCGGGCATCCATAAGAATCAAGTACTGTAATAGGTTTATTCCATGCTGAAAAAAAAGAAGAAAGAAAACACATTCCATAAGAATCAGCGCCTTTATATAGCGCCTTTAAAGGTGGCTTCTCAAAACGCTTTACAGGATAAAAACAACAATAACAACAACAACAATATTGTATTCCATTGCACTTTGACAGATCATCTGACAGTAAAGTTTGAAAGTAAATGTTTATATTGTAACACATACAGCCTCCATTTCTTAATAAAAAAAAATCGTTTGCGCAGCCTAAGAGGGGGGTCTGCTCTCACAATCCTCCATACACTCAAGTGAAAAATTAATAACGCCAATGTAAACGTCGTATTTACAATTTGTTGATAAAAATGTTAAGTTCTCTAAAGCTTTGTGATAGTTTACCCAGTTTACTCATTGTTATTAAAAATGACTTGGATTTGAACATGTTGTGATATTTAGAAATATAAAAGTCAATTAATTGTCCATTTCTATATTTATGTCTTTATTTAGTGGTTTCATTAGTGACAAAGGCTAAACTTTCTTGGAAAAATGTCTTTGCTGTCTTGCTGATAGGTTAAGCTTTCGAAACTCAAAGTCCCCAAAAGTCATGTGACTGATTTTTCGTCCTGTTTCGTTGGTTAAAAGCAATGATCACAAGCACCACCATGGTAACTGGGATGTGTAGTTTTGAATTCAGTTTGAATTATAACTGTACGTACTGTCTTCATATTTGGCCAGGGCTTTAAAGAGAGGGCGCACCAAAAATATTCGGTGCCGTCATCTCCGCTTTAAAGGTACCCCCGTGCTGGAAGAATTTTACCTTGGAACGTTTGCCCAGCATACATAGGCACATCCCGGAATTTTGACTTCACTGTGTAATACACTTAGCGTGGATAACAAAGCTTGGATTTCCATGGACAGTATCTTATACAGTACACATATCTTTTTCTGTTGTCTTTGTTGATCTCTTGAGGATTCTGCTTCTGCACCCCTGGGTCTCTCTCTCTCTCTCTCTCTCGGGCGCGCGGGTGGTGTGTTGGCTCGCGCTGTTGGCGGGCGGGGGCTGTCTGTCTCTGGTTGGGGGCGCGGGAGAGTGGGCTGGCAGGTGGTGACGGAGAAGAAAAATAAAGGCTTTAACTTGCTTTAACTACGCAAGTCTGAGTTCTTGTGTCCGTCCTATCTGAACCCCAAAGTATTACAATATGTATCTATATAGCAGGTGGTGTACAGCTTTTTAGTATAGATTACACTTTTCTAAAATGTATTTAAAAAATAAAAACACACACATGATAGAAGCAGGAAGCAGAAGCAGGGACAGTTGTCAGAAGGAAAGAAGGTGACTATTCGTTGTTATTAAAAATGACTTAAATTCGATCATGTTGTGATATTTAGAAATATAAAAAGTGAATTAATTGTCCATAGTATTGCTATTCTATTTTTTCAAAGAAATGTTTGTTAAAAGAAAAGTCACGGTGCCGGCTGGATTTGAACACACAACCTGTGAGTTACTAGTGCAGCACGTAGACCAGTGGGCTACTGGGGAAGTCACATGAACAGAGGCATAACAGCCCTACACAGCCCTGTTGCAGTACACAAATATAATTATATTGTTATTCATTTCTTTAGATACGCGATTCCATATTATATTAGCAGAAAAGCTTAAAACTACCACTTTTTTACATGCTATTTCACATGTTAGTTAAAGACTTCGATGCTTAAATTGTTTAGGGAGAAATGGAATACTGGTGTGTATTTTTTCTTTAAAGTACCGATTCCTGGAATCTGACTGGCTGACACCCTTCTGAAGTGGTTCCATAATATCTGGTATACGGAAAAGAAAGTGTAGATAAAAAAGCTTGGATTCTCATGTATCTGATACAAGTATCTTTTAATACAGTCTTTGCTGTGCTCTTGAGGATCCTTGTGATATTTTGAGCTCTGGTTGAATGATAAGTGTCGCAGTTTAAATAATTTTTGTAGTTAGAAATTATGAAATGCTCTGTTAAAAGCAAGGGAGTTTTTATGTCTGTTACAGTAAAAGAAAATGCCTGACAAAGTAAGGCATGGACAGATTCCAAGTGCTTGTACAAATGTGCTAAAGAAATTAGCAAAAAAAGTCATTCCTTTATCGTATTGGCTAGCTAATGTCCTGTCCTCGTTAGTTAGATCAACGAAATGCTGTGGGGTTTGTCAAAGAAAAAAATAAAAGTATTTTCATTTAAAATGACGGTTAGAAAGAATGTGGACCAGTGTAATACTCTGAGTTTACAGCTTGTCCAAAGTTATTCATTATTAATACTATTAGTAATATCTTCGGTAAAGGCTTTGATGCATAAATATTTCTGCATAATTAAAATATGTATGATAAAGGTAGGTTGTGTACTTTTGTCCAACTGAGCAATCTTACTTTCATAAAATATACCAACTTTTTAATGACTGATGATTAACATGCTGTAATACACAGTTTAAATTTAAAAGCTCAAATGCTGTACATGAGAGGTTAAGCTTTATTGGCTCCTCCTGGCGGTTTTACAAGGTGATTCCGGATACTTTCTGGCATGACGTCAAATGACACGATGCACCGCGTGATACTGCGTCACGCCCACCACGGTGTACCGCGAAATACTCCACGTGTTTTGAATGGCTGCATCTGTAACTTAAAAATAAGAATTCATTGTTCTTCAGTAGCTATATTAAAAGTGCTACCTTGAATCTTATTGAGTATCTTTAGAAATATTTGAAAATTGCTGTCCATTATCAATCTCCTAAACAACCTCAGAGAGCTTTAGCATATCTTACAAAATGAATGAGCAAATGTTGCAAGAAGCTGAAATGGAAAGTTGGTACTTACCAAAAAAGAGTTGCAGCTGTAACTCTGCTAAAAATGATTACAAAGAATATTGTGTTCATGGGTTTGAATACTTATGTAATCAACACATCTCATTTATTTTTTTCTCTATGGTGTTTGATGATAATAACTTTAACTTTTTTAACCTTTTTTAGTTTGAGCATTCAGATTTTAAATTAAAAAATACATTTACAAAAAGTATATACATCATTTTATAAATTCACACGATTCACACCATAGGAAGAATCTGAATACCTTTGCAAGTTTGCAAGATACTGTGTACACAGTATATGTAATGCATACCAGTAAATTATAATTGTTCATCAATATTTTTAATTTACTTTCAAATTAATTAATTTGGAAGTAATCCTTATGTATATAGCTCAATAATTATACTAATATGTAATTAAATATTGAGAAGGTTTTGTAAAACCTGTATTACACCAAGCATGCATAATGTACCTGCAAATCATCAACAAATATACATTTTGAATGCACTGTTTATATTGCATTTTAGAACAGAATGATTTATAGTAAAGGTTACTTACCTATCCCAAAAATCTAATTTCTTCATCACATTTTTTGGGTAGACATACAAAATGATAAAACCTTGGTTTAAAGAAATTGCACATATGAAAACAGTTTTGTTATCCATGAAACATTTTCATTCTTTATAATAATATAATTAAACAAAACTACATTTATATATAAATGTCTGATAAAATTAAATGTCAGATTAAATGGATTAAATGGATGGAGCAAGGTCTTAGTCACTTTTTGTGATATGCTTCTGTTGCAGTGGAGCAGTTAACAAATGAAGCTTTTAAGCCTTTGTATTAGATAAACACTTCTCTTTTGGTATTCATGCATTGTATCACATCCATCTGGCAATTGTTTCAGTTGACTAAAGAGGAGCAATAAATGAATACAGTTAGAATGTTAGGAAAGAAAGAAAATCCAGTTAAAATGCTACACACAGAATGTTTGCATTCTAAAAAGTATCTTCTTCCTGCTGCAAAGCAAATGTGTAGTTTAACTTTAAGAAAGTCCACAAATGTTTTACATGCAGCTACCTCTTCAGTAATTATACAACACTTTGTAATGGCTGTCTTGAAACACAATGACATTTTTCATTCTTTATATAATTTTAAATATATGTATATTGTGTTTTTTTATGTATTGCATACTTTATTTCAAAAACTAGTATTTGTTTGGAAACTTTCTATTGATAAGAAGCCAATGTTACAGTGAAGCATTTTAAGGTTTTTGGAATATCTCAAAGCAGTTTTCACAGTGGTAAGTGGCACTGATATTAAAATGTTGTTAAAAATGACAAAAAGACGTACTTTAGTGCACTTCAAATTACTCCACTGCATGCATCTGAGAGTCTGGCGATGGCAGACACCCTTGTTGTCTTAGCATTACTCATGTCCAGTGCTACAATGACATATTGAAAAATGGTTGACCCAATACACGTGTCCCTATGTTCTTGATATGATATGTTCTTGAATGATATGTTCTTGTAGTATATGTAGTGTGTGAAAGTTATTAGAAAATAAAAAAAGACTTTGAATGTACTGTAATTCACTATTTGATGTTTCTAAACTGATTAGTATTACTAATAAATAAATCTCAACTGATTTCAGGTGATTATGACATTTGACATATAACTTTGTGTCACTTAGAGAAGAGTTATACAGTCACTTACACATTGTGAAATCATGTGACTGGGATAAATAACCTTCTAATTCAAAGCAGGTGTTCCAAAGCCTAATGTTAATTTGGGGAAGCAAGTCCAGGTCATGTGCTAATCAGGTTCTATCAAACCACTCCACACTTTCAGTTCTAAAGTGAAATGCCCACATTCAATGACTTGAATCCATCCAATCGTTCTCTAATGACTTTATTCAATACAGGGTCCTGAGGAAGCTGGAGCCTATCCCAGGAAGCAATGAGCATATGTTAGGACCCTGTTATTAATACCCTAAACTAGTCAATGGCAGGAACGCACAGACACAAATACAGACATGCACACCAGGGCCAGTTTTCCCAGAAGCCTATTAATCTTTAAGTATGTTTTTAGACTGTGGAAGGAAACTGGAGAGCCTGGAGAAAACCCAGGGAAAAACAGGAGAACAAACAAAACTACTCAGGTACGGAACTGAACCTAGGGCCTAGTGCTGTGAGGCAACAATACTAAACATTGCCCCACTTTGCCACTCATGACTTGAGTCGTTACAGTGAACATACACTTCTATATAGCTATATAGCATAATTCATTTTCACAAATAAAAAATAACAAGAAATTGTGATGAAAGGCTAATTGTTGGCTATTGGCTAATGAATGGCTAATTTGTGTTTTTAAAATCACATTATACTAGTTGAAAAATTAATCAGGTGGGTAGCTGCGTCAGCATGCGTAGGCTGCAAAGGGACAAGTAATAGGTTTATTCCATGCTGAAAAAAAGAAGAAAGAGAACACAACGTTTCGGCCGTGGAGCCTTCTTCAGGTGTGAGACAAGGTGTCTCACACCTGAAGAAGGCTCCACGGCCGAAACGTTGTGCTCTCTTTCTTCTTTTTTTCAGCATGGAATAAACCTATTACTTGAAAAATTAATCAGGTCTCTGTTGGCATGGCTTTCTTTTTCTTTAAGAATATTCATAAGTTACTGCATGTAGAGGTGCAATGGAAATCATTTGTGCTGTTTGTGGTGTCAGCCATGATCAAAGCAGCTACAGTATGAGATGTTCTAAATGCCAAAAAGGCTGCCAGACATCAAATACAACTTAAGATATAACATTTTGTAACAAGAACTTAAGCTCTGTTTCATAATTAGTAAACACAACAAAACAAAAGCAACTAAAAAGTTATTGAAATGTTAGGGGAAATTTAATATGAAAAATCCTTTGTACAGTCACAAGAATCTGGAGAATCTGGAGCTTTTAAGCCTTTCATGTTGGTTTAGTAATAAAGTTTGTAATACCACAATGCACTTTCATTTTCTTTTTAATGAGCTCAGTAGCCGAATATTTATTTGATTGTTTGCCAAAAGAACATACCTCTTCCAAGAAGAAGTTCACTCTACAGGTAATGCATCTCACTTAAAAACATTTAATCAATATAACTCGTGTTGATGCCAATGCATTCCTGCAACTGCCTTAATAAATACATTCCCAGTGCAGGGAACAATCATTATAGCATTACAATTTAATTATCACTATCCAAGTTTAAAAGTGTGAGAAAAGTCACATGAAAGCTGGTTTTTATCAGGTTTTTTTTTCTAAATCATCACACAGCAACAACAAAAACAACAATAATAAACTACCCTGACTATACATGGACACATAACACACCATTAACAGGTGAGTTAATAATATTTTTGCCTTTTATTGGCAAACCCTTCTCGTCTAGACACAAGACATCTATTTCATTAGATACATTTCCTAAGCTGTGATTAAATTTAACTCAAAGATCCCTTGGATCATGTAATATATACTAAAATGTATTAAACATATAATAAAAAGTACTGAAACTTCGTGTTATTAATTGCATCATTTATTTCGCTCTGCATATAGAGGCATTCACTTTCTAACCACTTAATCCAATACAAGGTAACGGGGTAGCTACAGCCTATCTTGGTGAGAAACGGGTGCCAAGGTTAATTTTCCAAAAAGGCATTTAACCTATGAGTTTGTCTTTGACTGTTGGAGGAAACTGGAGCACCCAGAGAAAACTCATGCAAAAACCAGGGAGAACATACAAAATCCTGGTCTAGAACTGAACCCAGGGCCCCAGAGCCTAAGCACTGTGGCACCGCAGTATATACAGTGTATACAAAATATTATATGTGGTGAGAGTAAATACCAACAAGATGCTAGTGCAAGATGAATATACATTTTTTTTCATGAACAGTTACCATTAAAAGTTATGTAACTACAGAACTGGCACACAGATTTTATGGATGGACAACACACAACAGGAAAAATATAGCACACTGAGTGATACATGTGAAGTAAACAGGGCTGTAATATATATGGACAGAAACAGCAGGAGTGACACTGTCAACAGGTAATATACACCAATAACAGAAAAGAACTACTGTACATCAAAGGTATCAGGGCATGTCTAGTGATACCTGCTATGCCCCAGAGTTCAGTCCCCAGGGTCCATAGCAACAATTTCCGTATGGCTCCTAAGCACTCATACAGATTGTGCACCAGATGGCATTACAATAATGAATAAATAAATGAAGCAATATACCTTTAGATATGAAAAATCATTACTGGAATTCAAAATATTGACTTTGGGACTGTTATTTTACTTTTATTTTCTTTTCTTTAAGACAAACATTCCAGCCTCTTCTCTTTTTCACACTCCATTTCTCTCTCTGTATGACTAAGTAGTAAAATAAACAAGTATAAACTGTATTATTATTCATCCATATAATTTATACAGAAATATACATAATCTATACATATCCATAATTTATGCGGGCATAAAATAATTCAATGGCAGTATATAGCCTGGTAGATTTGCCTCCGATTCCTGTGCTGCAGAAAGAAAACAATGGAACTTGATGGGAGAGGTGAGTTACTTTTGAGGATGGAATGAAAAGTAAGTGCATTTGAAACTATACCAGAGGATTTGGAAGAAGGGATTTTGCATATCAAGTAAAGTGTCTAGGCTAGGAAGAGAAAGGAGTAAAAAACATCCAATTACCTGTTGTGGAGAAAGGATATTAGGGTGTATGTGGTGCAAGCACAAAACATAAAACTCTACTTTCCAAAGTTATTTTCTAAATATTATTTAGTGATTGCATTAGAATAATAAAAAAAAGCATTATATGTTGAAACTTTAATTGAATAATAGTTTCACATATTCTATTATTTATCATACTTTTTAATGGAAATGCACAATAGGAGTGTATTTACATTAGAACAATCATTGTCCATAGCTCTTAATTGGAATGGATTATGACATTGGGTAATAGACGTGGTACTGGTTAATTTGAAAGCTGAGTGATGGGGAAGAAGGTTATATTTTTTTCAGAGGGAGAATATAACCCTATTTGATAGCAGTTTCAGTGTTTAATATGAAATATAGTTGTCAAAAACAGACCTTGCAACTGCTATCAAACAGTTAAGTGAAGGAGTTGGGAGTGTCTATTATAAACTTTATATGAGCAATTGCATAATTTAACAAGTATTTGAATGACTTTAGTGTTGGTCAGACTGGGAGATGTTATGCTCTACTGTACAGAATAATAGAATTAATGAATGTAAGAGAATTATATTTACTTAGGTGTGGAAGGATTTTGCTAAAACACTAGTCAAGAAACACACAAACGCAGCTGTAAAGGTAAGAAAAAACTATGCTCTTTATTTATACAGTTCTCTACTCCAAAAGCAAAACAAACCCTAGCTCTCTATGAACTTTACCTACCCTCTAAATAAACACATTGGCAGTTAAGCTGCTTACTGACTTAAAAAAAAACTGAAGTCTCTCTCCAAGAATCACACTTCAAAAACAAGGATCATGCAATTACAAATGTGTTTACAGAATTTTTGGTCATGGTTTCCTTGCACTCTTCTCTCGCTGGTGCAGCACTCTCTGCTCTTTTGCTGGATAGCAGAAGTCACTGGCCACCAGAAAGTTCCTGCTTCTTTGTTTTAACCATTATTTAACCAATTGTCTTCCACCAAATGGTCAGGTTCATGCTAGGGAACATGGAGGATCCCAATGGATGACTTTTTAGAGACATTAATAATAAGCTGAAAATAGTTTTTTCAGACTTTCTGTACTTTCCATAAGAAGGTTACAAAAGAAAAGAGTCCACTTAGCCTACCTAACTCATTTTGTAGATAATGGCAAAGTCATCCAAGAATGTCTTCTCTCAGATAACCATGATGCTGTGAGGATTTTTTTTTCATCTTTAGCATACAATATAATTTCCATATAGTATCAGCTGTCGATGCTTTGAATAATATCTGTTACATGACATACTATACCGATAAAATAAATGAAGACAATGACTCTATATTGTACCTGAATTGTAACAGAATTGCATTGAGTACATTAACAATTTCTTCTTCCAGGGTACGACAGCACACATTGTGGAATGAAGATGTAAGTTAAAAAAAAGACTAGTAGCTCATATGGAAAAAGTCTTGAAAGCCTTGAAGGACCTGAAAGTTTTGAAGGACTGAACTCAATCCTCACTGAAAATGTAAATACCTTTATCATTTTAAAAGAAGCAAAGAAAGGGGAACTGAATTGAAAAACGGAACAGTATTTTTTGAGCCAAAGAAAATGATCCAGTCATTTGGTTTGATTATGTATTTGACCTTTGTAAGAAAAGGCTTCAAAATATGGTGAAAATAGAACAAAATATGTTAGCCCATATGGCACTTGTAATGGAGAAGGTAGAATATTCACACATTTGTTTCAATAATACAGTGCAGAAAAGTCCTCCTAGCTTGGTGTGTAGTCTGTTATATTTTGTACCTATAATTAGATCTTCATGGAAGTGTAGCGGCGAGGCTTAATAATAAGAAAGAATTAAGTGTTCTGAGCCTTCCCAAATGAGGCCCCATTTCTCTGTTTATCTCTGTGGTGCAGCCACAGAGAAACTATTCATGCAAGCTGATAAGGTTTCCTAGGACAGCTCCCAAAGGGGGATGCACTTAGCTAAGCCTGGCTATCATGATCAATGGTCATCCATTGGCACCTATCTGTCTAGGGAGTGCCAGATGGACATCTGGACTGCATTCCCAAGTGTCAGGAGTAAGTGATTCATATCTCACCTTGATCAACCAATCAGGGACTGGTAGGGCCGAGTAACCCACGTGGGACTCTGATCCCCATGGAACTTTCAGCCAATCAACGAGCTGAAGTTCCTCAAAAAAAAAAAACAGGCAACACAGAGGGCCTGGAGATTCAAGTAAGATTCTGGAGAGGATTCGGTGTTCAAAGGAGAATTCCAGGGCAGGACGGCCCAGGAGCAGAAGGCTCCCAAGGGCAGGACATTCTCGCAGCGCGCCTCCTGTCCATCCTGAGACTCAGCCCGGACAACCACGGAACGGCCAGTGTGTCCGAGTGCCAGAACTTTCCTTTGTTCTAAGAGTCTAGAGCGGAGGTTGCCAGAGAGTAACCAGAGGACACCCGAGGTTAGCACCAGCAGCAGGCCTCGTGAACAGGTCGGAACTGTGGACAGCTGAATCACTATTCAGAACTAGCTCTTCATCAGGAACGAACCGGTCCTCTTCCTGACTTGCTGGGATCCACAGTCATCTTTTCTCCTGTGCACAAACTTTGCTAGTTAAAGCCAACACTAACTAGCCGGTCAGTGAGCATCAGCAGCGCACCGTCGCAAGCCGCACAGCACAACCTGGCACAGAGCCAGAGAGCGCAGATTGGACAGCAACAGCCTGCAACTGTTTCTTTGTGCCCGCAGGAGATATGAATCCCCAGAAATTGGATGAGTATTCAACTTCACTGCATTACAGCTCGAGAATTCAATTGTTATCCCAACCAGTTGATATCAATTTAATTCCTAAGAGTTATGTACTTGTTTTGAGTATCTAATGTAGAAGTTATAACCAAGTTCATTTACGAAACGGTCTTAATGAATGATATACTGAACGTATGTCCTCTTGATATGTGTAACACTTCGTAACTGACTGAATATATATCTTTTGTATTCTGATAACCCTCTCGATAAGATCTGTTAGTTTTATATGCATATTTTATGTATTAATAAATGTATCCTCGTGTATTAGTACCTGTGTGTGTGCGTTGTTTGAGTTATGTCGCATGGTTGGATTCTAAAGCCATCAAAAGAATCAACTTTGTGATTTACTGCTACAATTAATAATTGTCTCAGTAAATGCCCAAACCCTACAGAACTGGTGCCTTCAGAGAGCCACTACATTTACATTTTGGCTATGGCAACATTACATTTATGGCGTCCCTGAACGGCTATGAATGATTACAGAAGTCTTAATAAAGGATGAAGATGACTTAATTGAATAAGAACATATAAATTCCAAATGTATATTATGTCTAAGACATAGACATGACATAAGATATATTTGGAATATTTAATTAACAAATGTTAAAAAAGAAAACTACTTATTAGTGTAACAATTACACTAACTGTTGAATATGACAAAACAATCGAATGTGATATCCAAGTCCAATGCTGTGGGCAGGAACAAATATTCCTCTGCTCGTCAAAAGAACAAAACATATATATATTATTGGTATATCAAATCAGCACCAGGTAGACTAGCAAGAAATATAGCCAAAATCATTTTAGATGCAGCCACTCAGGGTGAGCAATATTTCTTCCAAATGCGTTACCTGTAATGTGGCACATCGTGTTATGTAATTCACTGGCCAAAGACGATCAATAGGTGGCACTTGTGGTGCTTTAGATGTTCAATCAATCAATCAAGGTTTATTTATCAAATGCACAATAATACAGCTTAAAGCGGTGGTTGTCGGCAATGAAATGCTTTTTACGCAAGCTCGCAAGGAGAGATAGGACAGAAGTTGATAGAATTAAGGTTACAGAGTAGAACACAATAAATTATACAATTTACAAGTTTTACGGAATGAATATTGTAAGGAGATATGGTAGGGATAGGAATTGTCAGGGAAAGAAAAAAAAATGCATGTTCACCTTATCAGTTTCAAGTGGACTGACTATTTATCAGTGGTCGTTGGGGTAATTGCTGGTGGCTGCCATGGTTGGCTGTTTAGCAGTCTTATTGCCTGAGGGAAAAAGCTGTTTTGAAATCTGTTGGTCTTTGTATGCTTTGGTATCGTTTTCCAGACGGTAGTAGAGAAAACAGATTATGGTTGGGGTGACTGGGGTCCTTGAGAACAGACCTAGCCCTCTTGATGCATCTAAAGGGAGTAGATATCCTCTATGTTCAGTAACATGCAGCCGGTGATGTGCTGTGCTGATTTCACCACCCTCTGCAGTGCTTTGTGCTCTAGGGAGGAGCAGCTCCCATAGCAGACAGTGATACAGCTGGTTAGGATGCTTTCAGTGGTGCACCTGCAGAATTTGGTCAGAATATGTGATGGCATGCCGAACTTCTTTAGTCCGCGAAGAAAGAATAGGCACTGCTGTGTTGTCTTGGCTACATTATGTTAGTGAAGATCTTGCTTTATTTTATCTGTTTTTCTACTGTGCATGTTTAAATCCACTTAATATGTAATATTTATATGGAATTTTACAACTAAGGGAAATATTGGTAGCTGAAAATAAAAACAGAAATATAACATAATATATACAGTATCTAATGTACCTAATGTAATACAAATTTCAGCAATGAGTAATCAGTTTATCTTTAAATTTTGAATATGATAAATACATTTCATACATACTGTACCAGTTGATTGCAACTCCAAGAAGCATATTTGATTTTTGCAGTTTCTGTGCAATACATTTCTATCAAAATTCCTTTAAAACTATATGTAAAAAATGTTGCAAAACAAGTTTGATCATCACATGTCACACCTGTAAGATTTAGTGTGCCCTTCTTGAAGGAAAGTAATGGAAATGAACCAATATTATTTTATAATGGCTATAATGGCTTGATACCTTCAACCTACATTACTAGATTAATTTGTTGATTTTATATATTTCTTTGTATAATGTTGTAGCGGCAATGCTTGTTAATAAGACAGAATTAAGTGTTGCTGTGCTTTCCCAAATGAGGCCCCATCTCTCTCTTCATCTCTGTGGTGCAGCCACAGAGAAGCTATTCATGCAGGCTGATTTAAAGATGTTTTCTTTTGATAAGGGACAGCTCCCAAATGGGGATGCACTTAGCTAAGCCTGGCTATCATGATCAATGGTCATCCAGTGGCGCCTATCTGTCTAGGGAGTGCCAGATGGACATCTGGACTGCATTCCTAAGTGTCAGGAGTAAGTGACTCATATCTCACCTTGATCAACCAATCAGGGACTGGTAGGGCCGAGTAACCCACGTGGGTATCTGATGCCCATGAAACTTTCAGCCAATGAACAAGCTGAAGTTCCTCCAGGTAAAAACAGGCAACACAGAACTCCAAGACTATTCTAAAAGGACTATTCTAGGATTATTCAAAAGGAGAATTCTAAGGAGAATTCCAGGGGTGCGAGACAATTCCAGGGCAGGACGGCCCAGGAGCAGAAGGCTTTGTGCTCCTGACCATCCTGAGACTCAGCCCGGACAACCACAGAACAGCCAGTGTGTCCGACTGCCAGAACTTTCCTCTGTTCTAAGAGTCTAGAGCGGAGGTTGCCAGAGAGTAGCCAAAGGATCCACCCGAGGTTAGCACCAGCAGCAACCCTCGTGAACAGGTCGGAACTGTGGACAGCTGAATCACTATTCAGAACTAGTGCTTCATCAGGAACGAACCGGTCCTCTTCCTGACCTGCTGGGACCCACAGTCATCTTTTCTCCTGTGCACAAACTTCGCTAGTTAAAGCCAAAACTAACTAGCCGGTCTTCAGAGAGCATCAGCAGCGCACCGTCGCAAGCCGCAAAGCACAGCCTGGCACGGAGCCAGAGAGCGCGGATTGGACAGCACCAAGCCTGCAACTGCATCTTTGTGCCCGCAGGAGATCTGAACCCCCAGAGATTGGATGAGTATTCAACTTCACTGCATTACAGCTCGAGAATTCAACTGTTATCCCAACCAGTTGATATCAATTTTATTCCTAAGAGTTATGTACTTGTTTTGAGTATCTAATGTACAAGTTGTAACCAAGTTCAATTACGAAACGGTCTAAATGAATGATATACCGAACGTATGTCCTCTTGATATATGTAACTCTTTGTAACTGAATGAATATATATCTTTTGTATTCTGATAACCATCACGATAAGATCTGTTAGGTTTACATGCATATTCTATGTATTAATAAATGTATCCTCGTGTATTAGTACCTGTGTGTGTGCATTGTTTGAGTTATATTGCAAGGTTGGATTCTAAAGCCATTAAAAGAATCATTTTGTGATTTACGGCTACAATTAATAATTGTCCCCGTAAATGCCCAAACCCTACAGAACTAGTGCCTCGTGAGAGCACACTACAATGTAATTTGTATTAACTATTTGATTAATTTTTATCGTCAAATTAATGCTTATCCTTATGTTTGTCAAACAATTTAAAATAATTTGACTCTAAAATTATTTATTATTTTGTATTGATCAAATTGGTGTTCATTCACGATTTATTCAACTACATGGAAAGTTATCTTTGCGATTGTCTTTTGAAGCAAAATTCTCCATTTTTATTTGTCCAATTTAATACAACAATAATATTAATGTCTCCATTCTGTTCATATTGATGCAATGCAATAATGAAATACTCAACACCTTTATCATGCTCATTTTTTATGGTTTAATTTTGATCACTGTGTACTACAAAAATGCAATATATTTCTACAGGATTCTATTAAAACTCACAATTAACAGGCCTGATGTGCTGTTCAAGCTCAAGAGTGAGGGGAAATCCATATTCCAATACATTTTACCGAACATGCTGTCACATCATACATCACAACATATACTGTATAATACCTTGCCTCATGCTTATTGTAGAATCCAGTCATTTTTTAAAAGTAATATGACCCTTTATGTCCCGTAGCCTGTCTCTCCACAACAAATAAAGGGTAGGGGAAAATAAGACAATGACCGAGTCTTCCTCTGCTGCTCTCTGTTGAGTCACTCTCTCACTCTATTTCTCCACTGTATATTTGTGATATTCTGTTTCAATCCCACTGGCTGAGATATGTCCCCTTCCTGGCCAGAGTTCCAAAAACTGGAATGAGGGGGAGGAGCATTTTGGTGATCATGGGGGTAGACTAACAAATGGGAGGCTTTTGTAGGGTTATAGACTCTGCCTAAGCTGAAAATTAGTCTTGACCTCTCTGTCAGGGGGAGCCAAAGGCAGGGTTTATTGTTTATATGCAGATACTCATGACCATGGAGCTGTGGTAGCTCAGACAGCAAGGGTGTCTAGCTCCTGACCAGAAGGTCTTGGGTTCAATCCCAGGTAGGGGCAAGCGATGTAGCTTGCTCTAATTCCTTCCAGATGGCTCCCAGGTCCACTCAGCCTGCTTTCCAAGTGAGTACTGGGGGTTAATCCTTCTAGGGGTAATAGGCTGGCTGGAGCGTGATGTGGACCACATCACCTCCACCTCCAGTGTCAGATGGTCAAAGAAAAATGGTGGCCCTTGCCCCCTATTCCCCCATGGGCCTTTATGGTCTGAAAAGGGATCTACCTACCTACTCATGGCAATGTAAAATACTCTTCCCTTAATGCCCAGATTTTCCCTTTCATGTTTTGGTGCATATCTGAGTTTTTTATGTATGCTAAGCAGTTATATCAAATGTCTTTTTCAGTATGTTCCCAATAAAATACAATAATTTTGTCATTACATTTTAAACCTGAGTAACATAGTATTAAGTTCAATCTAATAATAAAATCTGTTTTGGATTGTCATTGTCATGCCTCATTTACATGACAACTTATTGGTTCCTAATTTTTACCATATGAACCCCAGCTTTTTCATTATCACATTTTATTTTTATAAAATAATAGAGGAAATCTAATAAATATGGGTTTTGATGTCTTTTGAATGTGATAGTTATCCCACTGTGAATCATTAATATCTCACATAATTAACAGATATGTTACTGCTATGAAATATTTCTGGAATTAAGCTTTTTAATAACAGACTGTGAACAAAGAATTTTTGAGAGATTCTAGATTCAAAAAGAAGGCATTACTATGTAGGGACAAAGCTTATTATTTCACTTAGAATTAAGTGATATTAAGTATTTATAAAAGTATTTCTGTGCCTGGACCAAAAAGTCTGTTGCCTGCCACAAGAATGTAGCGAAAGATTATGGGCAACTAAGGGAGATGATCTTATCTTTTGGATAAGAATCTTTCCCAGAATAGTCCAGATCCAGTATCAATAATCTCTCTAAATGGATGTCCACTGCTGGCACCTGGACATCTGGCAGAGACACATCTGGAAATAATCCTTAAAGTCCAACCAATCAGGGATCTGTAGGGTGTGGGTACCCACTCCACCTGGTACAGATGCAGCCATTCAAAATGAGTGGGGTGCGCTGTGGTACAACAAGGCGTGTCACCATGCCTTTCACATGCTCATAAACAATATTAATTTAGGAACATAAACATATTATGTAAACTGTATATTGCTGGTATTGGTAGTTTAAAGAAAAAATACACACCAGTATTCCATTTCTCTCTAAACATTTTAAGTATCAAAGTCTTACATGCGGTTATTTCGGAAACGTTTTTACGTGCTCCTTCGGACCATATTACGTTTATATACTTAGTGAAAAAAGTGATAGTTTAACCTTTTCTGCGAATATGCTCATTATCGGAATAAACAAAAGCATACTTTTAGAATTCGATTAATAGGGAATATAATATGGAATTGCGTATCTAAAAAAATTAATAACGATATAATTATATTCATGTACTATAGCACAAACAGTAGTATAAGACTTTCTATTGATATGTGTACAGCTGTTTCACTACTTTCACTACTATGTGACTGCGTCTGTGGTGTGATGGCTTAAGTGAATGACTTATAAGGCTGAGGTCAGTTGTTCAAATCCAGCTATTGCCATGAGTTTTCTTTTAATAAATAAACATTTCTTTTAAAAACTAAAATAGCAAATATTATGGACACTATATTGACATTTTGTATATTTCTAAATACCACAACATGTTCATACTGTTATGTACACAGCGGTACCGCAGGGTGTAGGGCGCAAACCCACGTGAGCCCGAAAGCCCTACGTTAATGTAGCGCATTTGCCCGGTGCTGCGGCCAAAGAGCGTCCAGCTGGGGTATGCGGTGAGGGGCAGGACAGAAGTAGTAGTGGTCAGGGCGGGGATTAGGAAAGCCGCTGATCAGTGCAGCTGACCCACTGTGAAACAGGCGTACAGTCTGGGGAGATCGCCCATTTTCGTTTAAATAGTTCCCTGGTTTTGCACCCCTGTGTGTTGCTCTCTCTCTCGGCTGGCACGTGGGAGTGCTGGCTGGCTGGTTGTGCCGAAAAGAAAAAAAGCGCCATTTTTCACTCCACAAAGTCTGAGTATCTGTGTCCTTCCTCGCCGAACCTGAATTCGCTACATTATTTATAATATCTTCCATGTTGCATTAACATTGGAATGTTACACATGTACACAAGTGTCTTTAACTCTTCAGTTTACAGAGAAATTTCACCAGAGCCTCACAACATTGTCAAATAATACTCTTCTTGTGTCTAATTTTTAGTTTAGCAGGATTTAAGCTACAGTATATGAATATAATTATATCGTTAATAATTTCTTTAGATATGCGATTCCATATTATATATTATATTCTATATTATTTTAGCAGAGCGAGGGCTGCCTTTAAGGGGATGCAGCGAAACGTTCGGGTGCCCTGACAGCGGCAACTTCATGGGTGTCCTCGAAGTTATCAGCAATTTTAATCCCTTCTTGAAAGCCCATATAGAAAAATATCTAATCGTTGATGCTGTGTATTGACTGATTTGAGTCTATTGACTGCAATAGATTTGCACAAATTGGGAGTGTCCTGCTGCTCTTGAAATAACGTGCTCAAACAGGGTGGTCCTTGGTCTCTGCTGTGCTGATCTTGTTGTTGTTGTGTAACATCAGTTTCAAAGTAAGCACGCGCATGATTTCTGTCAGCTCGCGGATTGGTTGTGAATCTGATTCATTAGTTGCATTGCTGTATTTTATTACAGGCAATTGTACTGTGTGTGTATTTGGGCTCCCTGTGTGCATGTGTGTTCCCTGCGTGTGCCACGTTACATTCCATTTGAATCGGCGGTAGCAGGCTCTTACTCCGAACGCGTCACTGATTTATTACAGTATTTTCTCTCACTTTTTTCTGGTAATGGGATGGGGGGGGAGGGGGGCTACACAACGTGTAGCCTAGGGGCCCATGATCACCTTAATCCGCTACTGGTAGTACTGGTGGCAGATCTGAAATGATCTCTCAGATGGACCAGTCTGATGTGTGGGTCCTGCTCTGGTGTGGTAACTCGAGGGCGACCAGATCTTGGATGGTCATCTGTCCTGCTGGTCTGCTGAAACCTTCTCTGCAGTTGGGACACAGTGGAGTGCCTTACTCCGTGGTGTCTGGCAAAGTTGGTACATGACATGCCTGCCTGCAGCATGCCAATGGCCCTCTCCCTTGCTTCTGGTGACATTAGAGGCATTATGGAATGCACAGAAAACTGACTAATTGTGGCCTTTTTCTTGCAGTGACCTAGGCTTTGAAATAAGGCCTTTTTAAAGGTGACCTGATCAAGCATTGTTCCACCTGGACCTAGTTGGGTAAAGGTGCATCTCACGAGCTTTTGTGTGATTGGCAAGTTGCAATGCCTCACTGCACAACCTGTATTGCTGGTCAGAGGGCTTAAAACAAATTGAAAACTTTTTGTGACAGTACGTAAGATATAACTATAGTTCTCTCATTCCAGAAAATGTTGTGTTTCTTTTTTCCATCAGTAAATATGTTTGAAAACAATGAAGAAACTACTGCAACTGGTGGACATGGACATTAAGCACCAAAGTCTCTTAATATTGGTTATCAAAACATCAAAAATCTAAAAAAAAAATCCTCTGCATAAAGTAACAAAAAAGGCTATATTTCAATATACAGTAAATAGAGATTTGAATATTGCTTTACTGTATTAATAACATATCCTTAAATAAATAACTTTCTCCTTGGAAATGTATTATGTGCTTTATGCTATTAAATTTTAAATTTTGACATGCATTTAATAAGATTCCATTTTATTTGTTGTTTCAGCTTGTGTCTAATCTGTTTAATCTGTTCACGTACATGATTTTGATGTTATTTTTTAAAAGATCACCTGTGATTAAATTTTCCATATAACTATTTCTATTTTATTAATTGAAGAATCTTGAAGATAAATTCAGGGGCCATTAATGACACATGAAAGTTGTGGTAATACCATTAGGGTCTTACTGAGGCCTCCAAAATTATTGGGGCAACAAAATCAAAACTGTAATAAATTACAGAGGGAAAATTACATTATTTGTTTACATGACCCTGTTAGGCAATAATATCATGAAAATGGTGACCCAGTAAGTTCACCAAACACTTTTTGTAATAAATAGAGATACTTTGAGGCGATTGCAATGTAAGCAGTGTACTAACTGAATATGACTCAGAGGTTAATTCACAGCTCCGTACATTATGTTAATACCAATCACAATGACCAAAAAAATGTTCTCAATTAGAACAATCCCAAAGTAACAGTTGCATCCTTCTAGAGGATGCTAAAGTAATGGAAAAAGTTAGTACAACACTTACATTTAGTATGTTACTACGTGGAGCAATGGATCACATGAGAAAATTCTGAAATGTATGGCCAGCAGCCATATCACTCTGCAGCTCACAACTGGTAACCCACTGAAGCTAAGCAGGTGTGAGCCTGGTCAGTACCTGGATGTGAGACCTTCTGGGAAAAACTTAGGTTGCTGCTAGAAGAGGTGTTAGTGGGGCCAGCAGGGGGTGCTCACCCTGCGGTCCATGTGGGTCCTAATGCCCCAGTATAGTGACGGGGACACTATACTGTAAACAGGTGCTGTCCTTCGGATGAGACATAAAACCGAGGTCCTGACTCTCTGTGGTCATTAAAAATCCCAAGGCGTTTCTTGAAAAGAGTAGGGGTGTAACCCTGGCGTCCTGGCCAAATTCCCCATTGGCTTATTACTCTGCTCTCCTCCCCACTGATAGCTGATGTGTTGTGAACGTTCTGGCACACTATGGCTGCCGTTGCATCAGCCAGGTGGATGCTGCACATTGGTGGAGGGGAGTCCCCATTACCTGTAAAAGCACTATATAAGTGTAAGCAATTATTATTGTTATTATTATAATAGCAACTTATTACTGAAATAATATAGTTAATACATGATGATTTTAATCTTCAATCACTAATAAAGGTAGAGCCTGTTGTATGTGATAGAGTTTGGGGATATATACTGTATATATATTGAGATAAATACAGTATATGGCGGGAAGTGAACTTAAATCTAGGCAAATACATAAACTGTAACTAAATGGAATGTGACTGTTAATAGAGTAAGTGTGTTCAGTCACTTATTCCATGCATATCGCACTTATTCAGCAGACTCCAAACTAGTCATTCTCAGAGGACAGTGGGGATATAGAGGAACAGGGGTACAGTGAGTACAATGTGTTGTTTTATGCAGTTAAATTAAGGGGTATATAAAAGATCAAGAGAACCCCGTCAAGACTTAATAGTAGCTTAGCAGCTTAATCTTCAGAAAATCAGGGTCATAATCAAAACTGTAGAGACCCAGCTACTCCAAATGGTCAAGCTCCACATACAGTACATAAATTAAGAAAAAACACTCCAAGATGAAGTGCAACAAATACAGCACATGGAAGTGTGTGAAATTTGTCTTTATAGTATTTCATATACATAAATGTAGCTTGATCTTATCATAACAATGAATTACCAGTGTGTCCTCTTAAGTGTCAAGTGTCTCAGAATGTCTCTGTGTCACTTATCAATGAAAATTAAATAATAATAATAATAAACTTTATTTTATATAGCACCTTTTAAGGTGGCTTCTCAAAGCGCTTTACAGGATGACGACAACAATAAATAAGAAGAATACACTGTAACACAATTACAATATATAGAAGAGACCGTGGATGGTGGTGCTAAGAAAAGCAGAGGGGTGAAGAATGGAACCAGTTAAGTAAAGGCTTTTCTAAAGAAGAGGGTTTTGAGTCTGGATTTGAAGGAGTTTAGAGAAGGTGACTTTCTGATATCCTTGGGGAAAGAGTTCCAGAGCTTGGGGGCATAACTGGAGAAGGCCCTGTCCCCCATACAATGTAGACAGGCTTGGGGGACAGTAAGGAGAGCAGAATTAGAAGAGCAAAGGTTGCAAGGTGGGGAGTAGGGCAATAATAGTTCAAACAGGTACTGAGGTTGTAACGATCAGTTCTTTCTGGACCCTATGTGGACAACACAATCCAGAATTGTGAGGAAACATTAGGAAAAAGATTTTAAAGATTTCTGAAGTTGACAGAAGCCAGATTGGAGGGGTTCGAAAAGGTTGTTTGTCATGAGGTGGTTATGTAACTTAGGTGTGACAGCACGTTCTAGAATTTTAGCAAGAAAGGGTAAGTTGGAGATGGGGCGAAAATTGTTAAGATTGTTGAGAGCCATGTTAGGCTTTTTTGGCACGGGGGTAATGGCAGCAGTTTTGAGGACCACTGGTACAATGCCAGTGCTCATGGATTAATGTATAATATTGAGGACAATAGGGCAGAGAGAAGAGAAACAGGACTGAAATAAAGTGGTGGGAATGGGATCTAAAATAGATGTGGTGGGTTTCATGCGTGTAACTAGTTTATTGAGGGATGCCGAGTCAAGAAGAGAGAAGCTGGAGAGAAGGGAACCAGAGAAGTTGGAAGAGGAGGGAGGAGGTATGGAAATGATATGTGTAGTGGAAAGAGTGTGATGCCGGATGTTGTCAATCTTAGAACTAAAGAAATCTAAGAAAATTAAAGCCACTATGATGTGCCACACAATCAAACACAGCAGCTGCACTCATTGATATTACCTAATCTGGAGTACTTAAGCATTCATACATTTATTTTAATAAAAGTAACATTAAATTATCATTTGCATTCATCTCTATATATATTCAACAAAGTAATATATAGAATATATATAAATGTTGACCCACATATTAGTTTACTGTTACTGTTCAGTTTCTGTTTGGTAGAACAACAGCGTAATCCTTAGTACCATACTAAAAACGGGATCAGCAGGTCTCCAGCTTTGTTACATAGTTGGCAAATTCGTTGTAATTGACCCTTTGAGTTTATCCCTCTTCTTGGGGTGTCGTAACTAAAATTAAATAATACTAAATTATAATTTACATACACTGCAAGAGCAATAAGAGAGGCAAATATTTTGTTTCCCTTGTTAGATATCACACCTGCATGTTCCCTGCTACATATCTCTAGTGGTGAATCACACTCTGTTGAACTATGTCTCAACATAGTTCAAATCATCACCTACAGATGCAGCCATTCAAAATGTGCGGGCGATACCGCATTATTTTCCGGTGCGCTTTACGCAGTCTACCGCGAGTTACCGGTAAATACCGCTAGTTACCGTAAATTCTCCTATAATACCGCAAGCAAAATAATAGTATCCGGAATTTCTGCAAGGTGGAGCTAATAAAGCTCAACCTCTCATGTTTGAGCTGTCGCCATCAAAGTCTTTAACGAAGATATTACTAATAGTATTAATAATAAATGACCTTGGACAAGCTGTAATCTCAAAGTATTGCCCTGGTCCACATTATTTTTTTCATTGACCATCTTTGTAAAAGTAACACCACAGCATCACGCATTTGTTTCCAATCGTGCAAAGTACAGTAATTTTTGAGAATCGATTCACCATGCCTTTCACATGCTCATAAAAGAGATTGATTTAGGAACATAAACATATTACCGTATGCAAACTGTACTGTATACAGTATGTATATGTATATTTAATGTCTTAACTGTGCCCGTTTAAGTATTGAATATTTATATGGAATTTTACCACTTAAGGGAAATCTTAGTACCTGAGCATAAAAAGAATAGGAGCATACTGTAACGTGTGTGAAGGCCATAAACGATATTAATTTTGGAACTTAAACATACAGTATATGGCTGGTCTCAGTACTTTAAAGAAAACATACACACCAGTATTCCATTTCTCCTTAAACATTTTAAACATCGAAGTCTTTAACTAACGTGATACCGGAGTCAACAAGCATACTTTTTAGAATTTGATTAAAAGGGAATATAATATGGAATCGCGTATCTAAAGAAATTAATAACGATATAATTATATTCATGTACCGCAACACAGGAATAGTACACGCTGTACATTGTCTGTTGCAACGTAAATTGCAAAAATGCACTTGGAATCTGTCCAAACCCTACTTTGTCAGGCATTTTCTTTTACTGCAACGGACATAAAAACTCCCTTGCTTTTAACAGAGCGTTTCATAATTTCTAACTATGAAAATTATTTAAACTGCGACACTTATCATTCAACCAGAGCTCGAAATGTCACAAGGATCCTCTAGAGCACAGCAAAGACTGTATTAAAAGAATCGCGTATCTAAAGAAATTAATAAGATATAATTATATTCCTGTACTGCGACAGGGCTGTGTAGGGCTGTTTCACCTCTCTCTTCATGTGACTCTATTCAAAAGCCATTTAGCAAAGCGGGGATGAGAAGAGTGACAAACTAGTATACAGTACTTTAGATCTTTTTTTCTGAACCGGGAAAAATCTGATCATGTTTCTCTATAACAATAATAAAAAACATTGCCACACCTGGACTGTTAAACCAACGCATTAGCACGTCAAAGCCCATTGAGGAGCCGGGCGCAATAACTGTTTTGTCCCTTGATTTACTGATCTGCATTAATTACAGAAATCGAGTTCCTGCTCTTTGCAGACGACCTGGTCCTGCTGTCGCCCACAGAACAGAGGCTGCGGCAAAACCTGGCACTGCTGGAGCAGTACTGTCAGACCTGGGCGCTGACAGTCAATCTGGACAAGACCAGAGTTATGGTTTTCCAGAAAAAAAGCCAGACCTCCGTTAGTCTTCCTGAAATTGTCGGATTATGAACGCATAAAAGCATCTTATTAAAAACACGTTTGCGTTTGTTTGGGAGCTATATTATGTATTTTTCATATGTAAGATATAATGATGTGTTCCCGCTTACACATCCCACGACTTAAAAAGCTAGAAAAACAGGTTTCGATTCACATTATCTGGTGAGCCTTGTTTTGTCAAAGGACAGCACAAAAAAAACAGACAATACACAGGGGGGGAGGGCAAGCGAGAGGGAGAGTTTTTTACCCTCTGTCAAAAAAACCCAAATCACCCGGGACAGAGACTCTGGGGGGATCATTGTGTGGTACAGAACGGAGCTCAGTCAATTCAAACAAGTTCAGCGCTGAATCAGTTTAAAAAAAACTTCAACAGACATAAAAACTCCCTTGCTTTTAACAGAGTGTTTAATAATTTCCAACTACGAAATTTATTTAAACTGCAACACTTATCATTCAACCAGAGCTCGAAATATCACAAGGATCCTCTAGAGCACAGCAAAGACTGTATTAAAAGTATACTAGTGACAAACTAGTATACTTTAGATATTTTTTTCTGAACCGGGGAAAATCTGATCATGTTTCTCTATAACAATAATAAAAACATTATTTTACATATCACCTTTATGTGATATCACCTTAAGGACAGCACATACAAGGGTTAATTGCACAATGGACCGCGCAAAGAAATTTAAAATAGTCTTCTTTAGGTGTGAGGGCAGGAGTGGATCGTAGAAGGCATAATCAGCAAATTAGGAAAACAAAGAACAGGACAGGTGAGACGTTTATCCAGAGAGCGAGTGATCAGAAAAAGGAACAGCTGTTACGCCCAGGTTTTACACTCTCTCTCTGCTGAATGAATAAAAGCATTTTATTAAAAACGCGTTTGCGTTTGTCTGGGTATTTACTTTGTAATCTGTGGTTTACATCTACTGTATTGCTTTGAGATGCCACTTTTAAAGGTGATATGTAAAATAAAGTTTTTTATTATTGTTATAGAGAAACATGATCAGATTTTCCCTGGTTCAGAAAAAAGACGATTAAAATCTGTAATCTCTCCACTTGTATGTCATCGGAAAATACAAGAATTTTCTGCTTTGTGTAAGGATCGTATCAAAAAGTAATCTAAGTGGTGAGAAAGCTGTGCTCCTCAAAGCGCTTTACAGGATAAAAACAACAGCAATAGTGTTAAGATGGGCAAACGATTTTTTTATAGAAATACAAAATGAGATATAATGATGTGTTCCGGCTAAGACATTAACGAGTACAACCCCCCTCTCTGCGGGAGTGCTGGCTGTGATGAATTAAACCGGTTTCACAGGTATTTTCAAAGTAGAAGGGGGCGAGATTTCCAGCGAAAGACACCTCCCCCTCCAAAGCCAAGGAAGTTCAGTACTTACTAGTTAAGAAAGCTAGGCTCCTCAATGAAATCGCTTTAACATGCTAATGTGGTGGTGTAACAGTCCGGGCGTGGCAAGCTTCTAATGTCAACTCGACTCGCTTGGAAGTCAATGAACATATTCTAGCCCTAAATGAATTAATAGCAAACATGGTTTACATAAAAGACATTTTTCCAAGAAAGTTTACAATAATACGATCTATAGTTGAAATCTGAGCCTAAATAAAAAGAAAAAGCATTTTCAGAGAGCAATCACGCTGTGTTTATGTAGAAAAAGCGATTAGGTTTATGAGCAATCTAATTACTTATTCATTTAAAACGCTATATAAAATAAAGTTTATTATTAATTTGCTGGACAGAGCGGTGAACATTATTATGGATAAGACAAAGATAACGATCCTGATCAGTTTAGAAATCTGTGTACGCTGTAAGGTTTTTACTTCTTAAACTTTTAAAATACACGTTTCGAATAGAAAGAAATCATCTTCCTGGTACAGTATGTATAGCAAACCAGCACGTCTTTTTTCTCCAATCAGAGGGGTTAGACGCTCAGTTAAAAGCAAAGGAGATTCGTCTGTTATAGTGGACATAAAAACAAGAGTTCGCTGACATTATATCCTAGAAGACACAGATCGGCGCCAGACCAGGAGAATGCCCGCAGCGTAAAAGAAAATGCCTGATGAACTAGGGATTGGACAGTTTCCAAGTGCTTGTACAATCGATGGAAATGTTCAAATAAATGTGCAAAAGAAATAAAATAATCATTTATTTCTTTATCATATTGGCTAGCTAATGTCCTCTCTTTGCTAGTTAGTGGCTATGTTTCTGCGCTGGGTAGCAACGGGTGACTGTTCTCACGCGGAAGATGTAAACAGCTTAATTTTCGTGTTAAATAATTTTTTTAAATTAAAATTCATTTCATACAGCAATCACATATTTGGGTACCGTTTCATAAAACTTTCATGCTTAAAATGTTTAGGGAGAAATGGAAGACTGATAATGGAATGGAATGGAATGAATGATAAGTGTCGCAGTTTAAATAATTTTCGTAGTTAGAAATTATGAAACGGTCTGTTAAAAGCAAGGGAGTTTTTATGTCCGTTGCAGTAAAAGAAAATGCCTGACAAGTAGGGCTTGGACAGATTCCAAGTGCATTTTTGCAATTTACGTTGCATTGTCCATTGTGCTGCTGTAATACAGTTTAAAATAAGTCTAAACTGTATCAGCTTTATTTATGGGTTGCAATTTAGAAAAAGTCAGAAACCGCACTCAAAATGCAATTTAGAGCTTTCTGGCAAGAGGAGACACCCAAATTAATAATGTAACATGCCACTGTTTGTGCATGAACAAAGATATCAATTTATGTTGCATTTGTCTGATTGTGAATCAAAAAACACATATATTTAAACCCGCATTTGCGATTTAAATCAAAACGCGATTTAAATCAATATAAATGTTTATATTGTAACACCTAGGTGACTATTCATTGTTATTAAAATGACTTAAATTCGATCATGTTGTGATATTTAGAAATATAAATTTGTTTGGTGCGAGTGAGGTTTTATTTAATCTCTGACCAAGGGAAACGTTTCATTTTTTCAAAGAAATGTTTGTTAAATAAAAAGTCATGGTTCCACAGTGGGATTTGATCACAGACCATGTGACATGGGAGTCAGGAACCTAACCCACAGCGCCACCGGCAAGGTCACGTGCAGAGTGCTGAAAAAGCACTACAGAAACATTATCAACAGACAATGTACAGCATGTACTATTCTTGTGTTGCGGTACATGAATATAATTATATCGTTATTAATTTCTTTAGATACGCGATTCCATATTATATTCCCTTTTAATCAAATTCTAAAAGTATGCTTGTTGACTCCGGTATCTCGTTAGTTAAAGACTTCAATGCTTAAAATGTTTAGGGAGAAATGGAATACTGGTGTGTATTTTTTCTTTAAAGTACCGAGACCAGCCATATACTGTATGTTTATGTTCCAAAATTAATATCGTTTATGGCCTTCACACGCGTTACAGTATGCTCCTATTTTTTTATGCTCAGCTACTAAGATTTCCCTTCAGTGGTAAAATTCCATATAAATATTCAATACTAAAACGGGCACAGTAAAGACGTTTACTGTAAATCTTTCTACGACAGACCATGGACCACGAGTGCCCCTGTCAGTCAACCAATCACGTACCGCGGTACCGCGCGTCATCGTGTGTCACAATGCGCGACACCGTAGCCAATTACCTCCGGTACGTGTCTGTACCGCGCACTTTGAATGGCTGCATCTGTACAGTGTTTCTGTAATATTATAACAATGTAGCTGATGCTTCTACTCAGGTTATGTGGTGTGGAGAACTTACATGCATAAATCTCCTTTTAAGCAGGGTCTCTGCTGTAACATTCAATCTTATTACTGGGGAAATAGTGATAACCTGGAATAGGACTGGACCATAACCGAAGTTACAAACCTTCCCAATTCCTAATTTGGTTTCTAACCTTCTAGCCATTCTGTTTTCCCTGTTTTTAAAGCTCTAAACTAGCTGGCTGAAGCTGTTTGGCCTTGATCATATACTGTGTCAAACCAATGGTATCAAATGCCCCTGACGTATCCTCAGTCAGTGCATACTTCTCTCAGTAACCTCCATGTCTTTCCATTTAACCATTCAAGAATGCACTGTTTAACAAATTTGTTGTCTCACCTCAAAACTTTACGATCCTATTCCAGATTTGGAGTTAGCACCCTTTGTCATGTAGATCTCTTTTATAGAGAGATATCAGCTTGAAGACAGCTGAAGCTGACTTCTCTAATCACCTTGTGAAGAATGTAATACATTTCTCTTGGGTTCTGGAGTGTTCCTATGATACCTTTAGCAGGCTATCCTCATATTAACATCCAGATCGTGCTGCTCTATTACATACATGTACTTCATAGTTTAGACTATTGTCCTGAAAGTAATACCATCTAGTAATTTCTTACTTCTTTATCCAGTTTGGGGTCTTGGGGGAAGCATAGCCTATTCTGGCAAGCAATGGAAACAAGATAGGATACACCCTGGATGGGACATCAATCCATTACAGGGCAGACAAACATTCAAACAAATACATTTACACCAGGACTATGTTGTCAGAAGCCAATTAGTCTACTAGTAAGGAAATACAGTCACTATGAGTAAACACAGGGAGAACATACAGCACTGAGAGGCAGTAATGCTAACCACTGCACCACTGTGTCACCCTGCATGTAGTATCTCTTTCCTGAAATAGAATTGCATTGATAAGTTATATTCCATTGAAGTACTGTAGCTGGATCTGGATCTGTCCATTATTTTTGTTCAAATCACTTAGGATTTGGTGAGAATATTATTCTGTGTAAACACCTGAATACGTTATTAATGTGGTATTTTTCCTGCTATTGTATCTTCTACATTTATTATACTCTTGAACGTTTTTATGCTGTTGTGATACTTGAAATAATTGGGGGTCTTAGCTGCATGGATATTTTAATAAGGGAGAACAATTCATGATGAATTCAATGACACCACTAATAAAAAGGAAATAATGAAACTAGCACTTAGGTGGTTCATTACAATTTTATAGTCTATAGATTCCATAAACATTTCTAAATTGATAATTAAAAAAGTAAAATGAATAAAGCAATGTATTATGATGCACAGCCACTTCCTTTTGCACTGTAAAGACCTTGAGTATTTCTGTGTTTAATACATGAAAATGGAAAAAAAGAACAGTTGTTTGCTTAAACTTTCTATGTACTTTGGAAGATAAATGTGTAGGTATTAAATGACTTAGTATTTTGATCATTTTTCAACAGTAACCTCAATTTGAGCTTAGCAATGAGAGTAGCTGTCAGATTTATGATCCATTGTTCTGTAAGCTTTGAATCAGTTTTACAGATTAATAGCTGTAAAAGTCATTTATGCCTATATTGTAAGGAAATATATTTATGTATGACTAAGTCTCCCTGAAATGCACTTTAAAAAAAGATGTATCTAAGATACAATAGTTAAAAATCTATTTGTCATTGTCATTTTTATAAATCATGTAACAATCACCATTCCAATATTTTGTTTTATTTTTTCCTTTTAATGTACAATACATTTTTTTATTAATGTAGGAATGTATTGTCATTTCTGCACCATTTACAAAATATGCTGCATAGTTGCAATATATATTCATTATTTTATTGTGTTGTATTTAGTTGTATTTTAAAATATTTCTGAAAAAAAAGTCTGAAGAGAAAGCTTAAAATTAAAATCTGATGGCGATTCTGGAAAATTGTTATGGGTACAAGACTCCTTTATATTTGATAAAAGAAAATAAAAAAGTAGAAATTACATCATGGAGATGAGGGTGGCTTGTTAGCAATACCATTCAGTTGTAAATCAGCTTTGTATATTTAATATCATTGTGCTGCATAAATGGATAGTGTATTAAAATGACTTTTGACACAGATTCAGCTAATGGATGTACAGTAGGGCCTGACATTCCCCTCAAGAATTTGCTGACACAATGGTGAATTAATGGTTGAGTCAATGAAGCCAATCGAGTCTTGAGGCAGTAAAGCATCCCCAAATCATGATTCTCCCACTACCATGCATCGCAGAATTCGTTTGGAAGGCAGTGCTTGGTTTTCACCACACATAACATTTCTCATTGTGAAAAAAAACATGTAAAGGTTTATTCCACGCTGAAAGGAAAAGAGACACAACATCCTGGCTGTGAAGCCTTCTTCATGCAGAAGGCTTCACAGTGGAAATGTTGGGTCTTTTTTCTTTTCCTTTCAGCATGGAATAAACTTTATCTGTTCCTTTGCAGCTTATGCATACTGATGCAGCTACATACTTGAATTTCGCATTGTGATCAGCTTTTGACTTGTTTATACAGAGAACATTCTTTCAGTAGACTTAATCAGTAGTCTATGAGCTCTTTGGCAGCAATGTTTTTTCTAGAGAGCAATGGTTTCTTCCTGGTTATGCTTCCATAACAACCATTCCCCTTCCATCTTTTCCTGGTGGGTGAGGTATAAATATACAGCCAAAGCAAAGAGACCTGCAGTTCTTTAGATGTTATTTAGTGACTTCCTGGATCATTTTCTGGGATACTCTTCATCTTGGTAGAACATCCAGTCCTGGCTAGAGTCACCTTCAATGGATGGATGGAAAATAATACGTTTAGAAATGTTTTTGTAATTTTCTCCTGGTTGATGAGCATCAATTCCTCTTTTTCTAAAATAAAATCTTAAATCTCTTTTAACCATGCCATGATGTGAATCACAGTGTTTCTGAGTGATGTATAGGACATATGACAGTACTGCCCGTATTCACATTGGCCATGTGTCATCCAATTAGCTAGTCACTGAATTCTAATTAATAGTTATTGAATGTTAACTGGGGGCTTACTAATTATTTCATATATACTGATTCTTAGATGCTCATTTTGTCTACTTCTTATACCTTTACATCTTAAAAAAAACTTCGAATTGGTACATTTAAAAACCTTTTGGTTATTTAGGAAAGCACAGATTTCGAAGGTTATCTTGGTAAAAAAAAAATCCATAATTGTATTGTGGATTCACAAACTTTTTTTTTTTACATTGAACATAGTAGTAGATTACAGTATATTACAAAACTGGAAGTGCTGTCTGTAATGAAATTTAATCAGTTCAGGTGGGTAGCTGTGTCAGCATGTGTAGGCTGCAAAGGAACAAGTAATAGGTTTATTCCATACTGAAAAGAGAAAAAAGAAAACACAACATTTCGGCCATGGAGCCTTCTTCAGGTATGAGAAAGACAGGGCAGTAAGGAAAGGTAATGTAGCACAGGAAAACAAAAGCTGGGAGAGAGTAGGAACAGGAGGCGGGAGCAGGGGACAGACAGAGTGGCCAATCAGGTAGTGTGAAGTCAGGACAGATGAACAGAGGTGTGAAATGAAACCTACAATGAATAGAGAGAATTTAGAAGAAAATTAGTCTGTCATTGAGAGAAGGGGAAAGGTATGATCCTAGCTGCAGGACAATTTTAGTTTCTGTAGTCTTTCTGATGTGGAAGTTAGGAAAACCATCTTTGAGAACACAGACGGAGAGATTAGTGTGATCATGGCCGTCAGAGGTGAAATGAGAAATAATGGGCTTGTACAAATCTTTAATCATCACAGCCCTAACATGTTCTCTAAAGCGGTCTACGAGTCTCCTTCCTGTTTCCTCAATGTAGATGGCTGAGCATTTATTGCAAGAGATACAGTAAATAAGGTTGCTGTAGGTACAAGATGTCATCAGTGATCCGGAATTGTCCTGAGGGGCCTTGAATGAGTGTGGTGTTGGATGTGTACTTGCAGGTGATACAGTGAGCTCTGTTGCAAGGGAAAGTACCTGGTGGGGATGGTTGCTGAGGGAGGTCGAGGGAGCTGTGAACAAGAAGGTTGCGCAGATTAGGTGATTGGCGATATGAGATGATGGGGCAGTCAGAAAAGAGCGCCCCAATGGAGGGATCATCCTGTAGGATGGAAAACTTGTCGTTAATATTTCTGGGGATAGAAAGTGTGTTGGGGTGGTGGGGAAGCACCAAAGGAATGCGGTTGTTACGGCGGGAGTTCCTGTTCGAGTTGATGGTCCAAGGGGTGTTTTTGGCTTGGGAAAGGTCCCTGTCAACAATACTGTTAGGGTATCCTCTGTTGATGAAAAAAGAGTACATTTTGAGTGCTTCATTCTGGAAATCGATGTCGTCGCTGCAGAGTCGTCATGGCCGAAGGAACTGTGAAAAAGGGAGAGAGTTTTTAGTGTGTTTGGGTTGAAATGAGCTATACAGGAGATAGTTGTGTGAATCAGTGGATTTGTAATAAACCAAAGTAGAGAGTTGGGGGTAGTTAATGGAGAAGTTAATGTCTAGAAACAGAAGAGTAGTGGAAGATATGTTAACTGTATATTTGAGGGAGGGGTGGAAGTTAGTGAGGTGATGCAGAAAGTGCTCAAGCTGGTTGTTAGAGGATGTGGTGGCATGGACGCAGTCATCAATGTATTGCTTGTAGAGGTCAGGGACAAAGCCAGTGTAGGAAGCGAAGAAGCGTTCTTCTACCCAGCCGACAAAAATATTGGCATAGCTGGGTCCCATTCTGGTGCCCATGGCGACTCCACTAACCTGTTGGTAAAAAAGGTTATTGAATGAGAATGCATTCAGTGTGAGAAGCAATACCAGGCATACCAGGGTTCAACACCGTGCTTTTGTCCAGCATGTGCTTGAGGGCTGTAAGACTGTCATTATGGAGAATGACGGTGTAAAGAGATGTGATGTCCATGGTAAAAATATAGCATTTGGGGCCCTGAAATTGGAAATCATTAAAAGTTGGAGTGCGTGGTTGTTGTCCTTGATGTATGAGGGAAGACCTTCAACCAATGGTCTCATGAGGCTGTCGAGAAAGGCAGAGATGTAAGTAGTCCGACAGTTGCATGCTAATACAATTTTGGGGAGGAGGTAAAATTGAGATACCTGGGAATGTTCAGTGATGAGCCAGTTCACCACCTAGGGGAGCTCCTTACTGCTGATAAGAAGTGAGATGGTGGATACATTTCACCATGATGGTACATGTGATTTGATCTTCATACTTGCTTTGCTTTTCAATCTAGCTAACATCAGCTAAATTCCTAATACTCCAACCCTCCTTCTGTTTATTTTTCTTTATGATCTATTGACCCTGCAATTCCTATTCACAAGAGATATAGGAAATAGATGTCTTTATTTAGATATTCATTTGGTTCAGAAGACGTAGTGAAGAGACATAGTGAAACCTATGGTTTGTTTCTTAACACACTATGTTAAATTGTACCTTGACAATAGTTTCCTCTTTCTCAGTTTAATGTATAACAAAAAACAAAAGAGTTATAACTCTACCCCTAAACAGATACATTGTATTGTATTGTTGGATAATGATCAATGTTAATATTTTGCCTGTCCTGCCTCTGATTTTATGTTAATATTGATTAAATGTTACATAAATCATTGACTAATACTAAATACTGACTGTATTTTGTAAAATTGTTTTTGCTCATACAACAGGTAATCACATTCCATACATCAGAAATATCAAATGTTACTTAGCCTGTATGACATTGTGGTTGGGAAGTGTGATTACTGGTTTGCTGCTCCAAATTGTGTATCTATAGCAGAGCATTTGGTTTTCATGACAAGAGTATAGACATACTGTATATAATTGTAGTCTGGTTTCTAATAAACAGCATCCTTAGCTGTTTAGTTGAGAATAAATTCATAGCACGTAGTTCCATTTTTTTGTAACAGTGTAATTGTTATTGGCTTTTGTTTAGAAGAAGCTGTGTTAAAGGCTATTAATAAAGGTGATTCCATTGGACTTTACTTATAGTATGCCATTCCCTACTGTAAATCTCTTGGTCAATAAGCTCAGTGACAGCTTTGCTGTAACCTTGTAACTTAAAATTCAACACACAACCCTGTGAGGTCAACCATAAATGCTTGCTAATACTGACTTTGTAAAATAATAATAACTCCAGACTACCCAGACATGAAAATACAAATGGTCTGAGTACTTCTCCTAGCTCATAAAATCATTATAGGGACTTACATATGTCTATGTTAATAAAATTGTAACTCAGAGAAATATTTAATGTTTAATCCAATACATTTTTCCATCTGTACAGAGATAAGCTGTAGTATATAATAATAATAATAATAATAATAATAAACATCATTTCTTGCTCTTTCATGATCGGAGCAAGAAACTATGTTTTCTCATCAGTGTAGCTGTTCCAGGTGACGCAAATGTCTGTTTTAAGGCAGTTGAAAAATTAAGCAAATACAAGGACCTTAAGATTAAGATATTGCACATGTGCAAAGGCACGTGTGATCCCAGTCGTAGTCAGAGCTCTTGGAACTACTCGACTCGGATTTCAGTAGTGCCTTGATTAGCTGCCAGGCAAAGTGAGCGCGGCTCAGGTGCAGAAGATCGTTCTCCTGGGAACCTCCCACATACTCCACAAAGTCCTGACCAGCAGACAATAGCAGAACCTAAGGAATCTGGTGGATCCCTGGTCAACAGCAACCAGCAGAAAAGCTGAGAAGATAAAACTTTTATTAATAATAATAATAATTAATAATTATTATTAATAATCATCATCATCATCACAGCAAAGAACTTTATAATATGAAATCATATGGCACAAAATAAAATGCAAATCTATATAAACTAATGTGTTATGGAACATAAAATAAAAAAATGGCTTTTTTGAAAAAGTATATTTTATGCTAGAACTGATAGTTACCAATGTGATAGGACCTGATTTAATTCTGGTGTTCCAAAGTATTGGAGTATAGCAATAATTGGCTCTGTCAACCATAGTAATCAGAATAATAATTTCATTACACTGTAAACATAAATCAACTGAAATATAAATTAATGTAGGGGAGAATACATGTGCTAAATACTGAGAATCCAAACCTTACGGTGTCTCTAGAACATAAGCAGAAGGATCAATCTGACAGGAGCCAATGCAAGGACTCCAAGACAGGAGTGATATAATCACTTGTGTGTGAGACGCAGTCATGATTCAAGCTGCTAACAACTGAACATATATTATATATTATTACCATGTTAAATGTAGTTCTCATGACTCCATCTAATAGGACATTGCAAAAATGAACCCTCAAAAAAAGACAAATGCATTGATTAGTTTTATAGCTACAGATACAGATTGGATTGGATATAACCTAGTATTTTTTCTTGGATAAAAAACAAAAAATAATAAAAAATAAATAAAATATTAAATATTTTATAATTAGGATCAGAAGTAAATACAGGATTGAAGATCACCTTAAATTTATTTTAAAGAAACTTAGCACTTAACTTAAGCACACTGCAGTCAAATGATAATGTTACAGAACTGTTTTTACATAACTTATTGAAGGAACCCAATAAGATGACCTATTTCAACTGAGATGGAAAAAATGTGGCATCCAGGTAGTGTAAGATTTAGTACAGATTTTGATTTGTGTATCTTGTGCATAGAGCTGATTATGTATATTATTATATCATTTGACCAAGAGAACACATATAATTCCTCAATACTAGAGAGACCTGCAGAACACCAGATGTAAGCAACCCAACTTCAGAGAGGAAATTACAAATATAAAATTTGGACTCTCAGAGTAGGTTTTGAATCATTTAAGGGCAGGGCTAAGTAAAGTTCAGTAAACTGAAACAAATTTTATGTATTAATAAATGTATCTCGTGTATTTAAACCTGTGTGTGTATTGCTGACTGTACAGACAATTGATTCCTAAAAACCATAAAGAACCACCTCGTAATTTACTGTTACAATTAATAAATTGTCCCAGTAAGTTCACAAAATAGCTACAATGTAAATGAAAGAGAGTCTACAATCACTTTGGTTCAACGTAATTGACCAGTTTGTCCTTTCTTGGATGTGTGCTACATCAGGGATTTTCCACAAAAATGCAGCTATAATGGCAAAGCTGACATTCTGTCTTCCTTTAAGAAACAGCTAAATAAAATGTTGGGATCACTTCGCTACTAGCAACTAAGCAACTACAGATGCAGCCATTCAAAATGCGCGGTAAAAACCCGCGGTACAGTAACTTACCCACAAGCCACCGCAGGGCACCGGAGGGCACCGCGGTAAGTGATTGGCTGGCCAAAATGACCAACAGGGGCACTCGTGGTGCATTGGTTGGTAGTGCAAAGATTTAATCATTTAATGTCTTTACTGTGCACATTTTAATCCGCTTAGTTTTGAATATTTATATGGATTTTACCACTAAAGGGAAATTTTAGTAGCTGAGCATAAAAAGAAGAGGAGCATAACGCATCTGAAGGTCATAAATGATATTAATTTAGGAACATAAACATTACTGTATGTATGTAAACTGTACTGTGTATGGCTGGTCTTGGTAGTTTAAAGAAAAAATACACACCAGTCTTCCATTTCTCCCTAAACATTTTAAGCATGAAAGTTTTATGAAACGGTACCCAAATATGCGATTGCTGTATAGAATGAATTTTAATTTAAAAAAATTATTTAACACGAACATTAAGCTGTTTACATCTTCCGCCTGAGAACAGTCACCCGTTGCTACCCAATGCAGAAACACAGCCACTAACTAGCAAAGAGAGGACATTAGCTACCCAATATGATAAAGAAATAAATGATTATTTTGTTTATTTCTTTTGCACATTTATTTGAACATTTCCATCGATTGTACAAGCACTTGGAAACTGTCCAATCCCTAGTTCATCAGGTATTTTACCGGTCTGGCGCCGGTCTGTGTCTTCCAGGATATAATGCCAGCGAACTCTTGTTTTTATGTCCACTATAACAGACAATCTCCTTTGCTTTTAACCGAGCGTTTAATAATTTCCTAAAATGAAAATGATTTACTTTATTTCCCTCACGGGATCAATAAAAGTATCTATCATCTGTCTAAACTATGGGACAGACTTCTGGGGTCTCCCCATACCAGAGATTATGGTAGGGCTTCAGAATGGTGATTGGCTGACACCATCTGACACCCCTCTGATTGGAGAAAAAAGACGTGCTGGTTTGCTATACATACTGTACCAGGAAGAGGATTTCTTTCCATTCAAAACGTGTATTTTAAAAGTTTAAGAAGTAAAAACCTTACAGCGTTCACAGATTTCTAAACTGATCAGGATCGTTATCTTTGTCTTATGCATAATAATGTTCACCGCTCTGTCCAGCAAATTAATAATAAACTTTATTTTATATAGCGTTTTAAACGAATAAGTAATTAGATTGCACATAAACCTAATCACTTGTTTTTTCTTTTTATTTAGGCTCAGATTTCAACTATAGATCGTATTATTAATAACCATAATAACAACCAACCAACAAAAACAACCATATAAACATAATACCAACCAAAAACATAGATAACAACCACAATACAAAATCAAATATATCAAACCATTTTACTCTCGCAAAGTCCTCCAATTATCATAATCCCACCCTTATGCAAAACCAAACCTTCCTCCCATCCCAGTTTATCCTGTTTATCATAAACAAAATCCACCTCAATTTTCAACATAAAGCATTACACAAAATCAATACCTCAACACTCCAGACTCAACAACGATAATTCACAAACAGCCAGAACATGTAACTGCACATTCCCAAACAGAGCTAATTTCCATAGCCCCGCCCCTTATGCAAAACCAACATCCCTCCCCTGTTCTCTCTCTCCCCTGGCGGTTGTAATTGTTTTTATTTTCAAATAAATTTTAGCAAAGTCATGTATTTTAAAAATCTTAAGATTTTTAT